>NC_046160.1:64905520-65093020 GCF_011064425.1 Rattus rattus
TCAACAAGGTTCAGGGTCTAAGAAAACCCCTTGGCAATAATGGGACCCAGTCTGGCCCCTGGTGTTTGGTTGGCCCTCAGTCCAATCTTCTTGCTTCAGAGAGTTACCCTGCTAACTCTGAATAGAGGTATCAAAACATGGTGCTTAGCCCTTATAACATCTTGGCAATTTTCTTCAACCTAACACTCTTGAGCTGAGCTGTGCCAGCCTCATCCGGTTTCTCTCCTGGTTAGAAGTGCTTTTGTTGTGTCAGCTCAAGACAAACCATCATTAGATCAGTCGTCACATGACCATACTGTGGAACCCTGTGCTACCACCAAAAGTAATGAAGGTCCCCTTTGCTATATTGTTCTGCTACGGTTTCACTACAGCTTCTTAAGCTATGGTTGTGTCCCCAACTGAGTGTGGAAATCATCAAAAATTTGGTCACAGAAAAGGGGTTCTGAATGCACAACAGTCAAAAATTAATTTGTAGCCAAATGCACGATGAATTCGAGGTATGACTAGCAATGTTTGCTGGATGGAAGCCTGCAATTTCACTCAGCACGTGAGCACTGTACTGTATAGCATCATGCCAATCACCACCAATGTCAGATGGGACTACTATATATTCTTAACCACCATGTTTATTTCTATACATTCAAAGTTTCCTATTTTATAGAGCATAAGGTCATAATGATGGAAAACAAAGACAGTATTTCCTGCCATCACATAGCCCCTTGGCACATGCTGAATTGGTATAGCTTTGGATTCGATTATGTTAGAGTATTTTGTCTAAAAGGTAGTTGATGGAGTTGCTGACGTAAGCTTCATTTTAAAAAGAATCACTGAATTTGGACCTGGGACTCCTAGTAATGGAGAATACAGAGCCTGAACCAGCCACCTTCAGTAACCAGGCAACTTCCAATAGAGGGAGTGGGACACCAACCCAGACACAAAACCTTTGACCTATAACCTACCCTGCCTGCAAGGTGTGCTGGGAGAGGTACAGAACTTGTAGGAGTGGCCAACCAAACACTGGTCTAATTTGAGGACCATGTCACAAGAGGAAGCAGATACAGAGGCCCACAGTCAAACATTAAGTGGAGAGAGCCCAAACTGGAGGCTTCCACTGGGTCTCTTCCCTTTCATGTCCAGGAACCCCACAGAGAAGGAAAGAATTGTAGAAGCCAGAGAAGTCAAGGACACCAGGAGAACATGGCCCAGAGAAGCTTCCCATTCTTCTTCTTCTTCTTCTTCTTCTTCTTCTTCTTCTTCTTCTTCTTCTTCTTCTTCTTCTTCTTCTTCTTCTTCTTCTTCTTCTTCTTCTTCTTCTTCTTCTTCTTCTTCTTCTTCTTCTTCTTCTTCTTCTTCTTCTTCTTCTTTCTTTTTCTTCTTCTTTTTTTTTTTTTTTTTTCTTTTTCTTCTTCTTTTTTTTTTTTTTTTTTTTTTCTTTTTCTTCTTCTTCTTTTGTTGGATTTTTAAATTACATTTCAAATGTTATCCCCTTTCTGTGTTTCCTTCCATAAGTCCCCTATCCCATCCCCCTCTCCCTTCTTCTACGAGGGTGTTCCTCCTCCCCAACCACCTCCTTCCCACCTCCCCACCCTGACATTCCTCTACAATGGGGGGTCCAGCCTTGAAAGGACCAAAGACTTCTTCCCATTGATGCCCAACAAGATGCCATCCTCTCCTACATATGCAGCTGGAGCCATGGGTCTGTCCATGTGTACTCTTTGGATGGTGGTTTAGTCCCTAGGAGCTGATTGGTTAGTATTGTTGTTCTTATGGGGTTGCAAACCCCTTCAGCTCCTTCAATCCTTTCTCTAACTCCTCCATTGGGGACCCCGTGCTCAGTCCAGTTGTTGGCTGCAAGCATCCTCCTCTGTATTTGTCAGGCTCTGGCAGAGCTTCTCGGGAAACAGCTATATCAGGCTCCTGTCCAGGGCTTATAGGACTGAGGTAGCAATCACAGAGTATGCATGGGTTGACACTAGATCCTTAGCATAGATCTTATGGTTGTTGACTTGGTGTTTTTGTGGGACTCTGAACAATGGGAGTGGGGGTGTCTCTGACTTTTTTGCCTGCTCTTGGGACCCCTTTCTTCCTACTGGGTTGCTTTGTCCAGTCTTGATATAAGGGGTTCTGCTTTATTGTACCTTGTTATGATGTGTTCAGCTAATATCCCTGAGAAGTCTGCTCTTTTCTGAAGGGAAATGGAGGAGGAATGAATCTGGAGAGAGGGAAATTGAGAGGAGTAGAGGGAAGGGAAACTATGGTTGGGATATGTTGTATTAGAGAAGAATATTTTTTAAAAAATCATTGAATGACTCTGGGATTAAGAATTCCCAACAATCTATAAAATGGCCCCAACAGCACTTCATATTTATGCAAAGTGCCATGGCTTCCAGTATTGGCAACTAAAAAATCAAAATATTGATACTGGCTGGTCTATAGTATGAAATACTCAGTCAAGATTTAATTCTTTGTGTAAAATAAATAAGCTTCCACCTTATTAAGTATGCAAGTTTGCTTTGTCCTTTAGAATGGTAAAATTATGTATATAACCAAGAATTAGTTTAAATAAATTTCTTCACGGTTTATCATTAGTAAATGATGGGTTTCTATAGCGCACTTGGGGCGGGGCACAAAGTGTTTCTCAGGCAGAAAGGACTCACCAGTAGAGAAGCCTAGTCTACATGGCTAGAGATACAGGGTTAATTTTAATTGTAGAGGAGAACTGGAGAGCAGTAAATATATGTATTTTTGTGTGTTCATACAAGTTGGTAATACTGTTTGCTTCCTAGAAAGGAGACAGGGTGCCAGAGGTACATGGTTATGTAAGGAAAAGCAACTTTAGCAAACTGGATTGAACTGTGAATCTGACGGATCACTGACAAATTTACCTTTGCCTCTCTGAAGCATTTAACATTGTCATCGACTCTCTTCTCCACCTCATTTATAGCCTTCTCGACTTCAAAGTACCAATAGAATCATTTGATCTGTAACCTACTTCTGCCAACTTCCAAGGTTTCAGCATTTTCGATAAGAATCAAGGTAAAAAAAAAAAGTATCGTGGCAGGTGTGAGGGAAAGAGCGACACAAAGATAAAATTAAAAAACAACAGTGGATTTGCCACAACACAGTTTGGAAACAGCTAATTCTAGTGTTTATTGCCATTAGTGAAGAGTAAAAATGGATTTGCAAGCATCCATAAAGCCCTGGCTTTAAGCCCCAACATGATCGGGTGCC
Organism: Rattus rattus; assembly: GCF_011064425.1. NCBI lineage: Eukaryota > Metazoa > Chordata > Mammalia > Rodentia > Muridae > Rattus > Rattus rattus. The sequence continues at coordinate 64,908,752 of NC_046160.1, forward strand.
TCCAGTTAATCCCTAGCCACACAGCTGAAGCCAGGCTGCCTGAATTCAGCTCCAGTCTCAGGTCCTCTTAGCTGTGTTGCCTGAGAAGACTACTTACCCTCAATAAGCTTTACTCTCCTTACTCCCAAGAGGGAGGGGATGAACACATATCCACGGTGAGGTGTATGTGGGTTGGAGCACTGCAGCATGGATTATGCTAGGTCCCCTATCTAAAGTTCAGAGCCCGTTCACTGCCATCCTTACATCCAGTGACACACACACCAATACCACGAGGGAAGAGTACTGCTGCCCACCCGGGCCTCTGCTCACCGTTCCCAGCAGAGGTCTACAGACATGATGTGAGGAGGCTCCCTTAGAATGGCTCTTGCCAAGGACCAGGAGATACCTTGGCACTGCCATCTTTGACCCCTCTGTGGTCAGACTCCTGCCTGAGACTTTCATAAGGCCACGGAGACTTTGTCATCCTTGCTGTTCAAATTGCCCACCATGGTATGACCTGTGGTCCAGACAGCTAGGTATGAATCTGTGTCCTACTCTGTACCTCTCTCAAGATGCTGCCAGCGGGGTCCGTGGAACAGCATACTGCTCCAGTTGGAAAGACACGTCTCCTTCACAAGTCCTGTGAACGCAGTGCTTCAGACATCCGAGTACCAGGACGCATTCCAAGTCATCCCCAAACTGCAGTTACAGGAAGGGAGGAAACGAGCCGGTCGATTTTCTCATTCCTCAGTTGTCATGTGTGACTTGCTCTGCCTCCCTCCTGGCACGGCAAATGATGTGACCACCCTCATGTGGTCTACGTGTAGAATGGATGCCAGCTGTCACATTTCCCCTGGCTGCACTTGCGGTCACATCTGCCAATGTCCACACCCCACACATCTGCCTTGGCCCACCCTGCATCCTGATACATCAGGACATGCTCGGGGTTCAACAAGGTCAGGATTCGGCCTCACCAGCCCTGGCATACAACACCTCAAGTTCAGGGAAGTGGTCAGTGGGGAGCAAGCCTGGAGACAACCTTCTGGCTCCAGAAGCTTGCTGCATGGCTTTCTAAATGAACTGCTTGTGATTGGAGGGAAAGCGATTCAAAGGCAAAAGGGACCTGAAGCCACTGAAAACAATTTTCCCCCCAAAAAGTAAAAATAAGCTTCCACATCAAAGGGACCTTTGTTCTTTGTTTTTCAGGCAAGCAAGAGCCCTTCTTACCTAATACTTTCTGCTCCTCCTCCGCCTCTTCAAGATCGCTTCCCTTCCCACCTTTCAGATTAACAGGGTGTCCTAGTAAGTTTTAACTGTCAACTTGACACACGCTAGTCATCTGAGACAGAGGCTCAATTGAAGGGTCACCCAGAGCAGATGGCCCACGGGCATATCTGATGGGTCATTGGTATAGAAGGGCCGGGCACACTGTGAGCAGCACTACTCCCTAGGCTGGCCCTGACCTGTATAAGGAAGCTGTCTAAGCATTAACCTGAGACAAACCAAAGGAACAACACTTCGGCTGCTCCAATGGGCCAGAGCCCTGTGGATCCCCCCCAGATAACACCCAGTACACAGATCAGCAGTGTCTTAGGTTACCATCTGTTCCTATGATAAAACACCATGACCAAAAGCAACTTGGAGAGGAAAGGGTTTATTTCAGTTTGCAGCTTACAGTCCTTTATCTAGGGAAGTCAGGGAAGAAAGTAATGCAGAGGCCATGGAGGGGCACTGCTTGTTAGCTTCCTCCATGGCTTGTTCAGCTTGCTTTGTTATAGCACTCGGGACCACCAGCCCAGGGTTGGCACCACCCACAACAATCTGGGAACTCCCGCATCAAGCAAGAAAATGCCCCACAGGCTTGCCCACACGCATACCTAGTAGAGGCATTTCTCAATTGAGGTTCCCTCTTCCCAAATGACTCTAGCTGTGTCAAGTTGACAGAACATTAGCTAGCCAGCACACAGAGCAATACAGTTCACATATTAAACAACACTATGTAGATCGATCTAATTTCATCTTAAACAGAAGAAAAAAGAGACAGAAAATTCAATTTCTAGATCCCCTCCCCCCAGAACAAAAACAAATTTTAATCACGTTTTTCCTAGCCTTTCTAACTCCTGTTGTACTGATAGTCAATGGAATTAGAAAGAGAACCTGACTTTTCACCATCACTGCCTCCCTTGGAATAGGAGCATATTCTGGATTCTTTTGGAATACAAAAATGGTTTTTGCTACTTCAACACATAGAAAATTAACCAACCCCCATGGAAAGATGATGCTGATGTTAAACTAGAAAAAAAAATCTGTGTTCCCTATTTCATGACTTGAGCATCCTTTGTCTGTACTCTCTTAACTTCCTCAACATGAAATACTACCTTCTGTTGGTTTTTCTTTTTAAATTTTAGACCATATTCCCACTTTACATATACAAATACAAGTACCTTATAAGATAGGATCCCCATATTGGGGAGAATACGTGATTTTTTTCCCCTGAATTACTTATTATACTTTCTTGACCCATTCATTTTCCTTTAAATTTCATGATTTCATTTTTTATGGCTGAATAATATTCCATTTTGTGTATGCATCACATTTTATTATGCATTCATCAACCGACAGACATCTAAGCTGGTTCTATTTCCTCACTGTTGTGAACAGAGCAGCAATAAACATGGATGTGAAAATATCTCTGGTAAGATCATGATCATGGGAAGATCTTTGGTGCTTCTGGATTGGCAGAATTAATATCATGAAAAATGGCTTACCAAAAGAACTCCACAAACACAGTACAATGCCAATCAAAATCTCCATGTCATACTTCACAGATCTAGAAAAATTAACCCAAGAACTCACATGAAGCCATAGAATTTCCAAAGCGATCCTGAGAGGAAAGAATACAGCTGGAGATAACACAATGCCTGACCTCAAGTTATACAGCCACAGTGACAAAGTGGCCAGTACCAGTCTCATACTGGCATAAAAACAGACTGGTAGACTAGGAGTACAGAATAAGAGACCCCAAAACAAACCAAGGCCATAGCTATTCAACAAACGGTGCTAGTGAAACTGTCACCCAGGATATGGAATTCACCCATATCTCTTCCCCTGTATAAAACCAAAGTAGATCAAAAGAATTTAATTTAAAACCCAAACACTGAAACTCTCTGGGCAAAACAGAGTGAATTTTCTTTAAGACACTGGAGTGGGCAGAAACTCTACTAGAACACTAACAGCACAGAAACTTGCTCCGGGGACCAGGAGATGGGATGACAAAAAAAGTCCCAGCCCAACACAGTTATCAGTAGAGCAGACAGAGTGAGAGAGAATCTTTACCAGACGTAACTCAGACAGGGGGTTAACGTCCATAATGTACAAAGAACAACAAAAATTAAACACCAAAAGATAAAACTCCTTTTCAATAGATGGCCTAATGAAATGAACAACTGGATCTCAAAAGAAGAAATACAACTGGATAATAACATTTTTAAAAGTGTTCAGCACCCCTTGATATGTGAGGGGCATAGGAAAACGGGAGTGCGCAAGCACACTCTAACCACACAGTGGGTGTTTGAAGGCAACCCAGGCAGCAAGAGTGATTGAACAACTACTTGTTGAGTATCTAACGTGTGCTAAGGATCAGGTGAGCACGTTACATGTGTGTCCCTGGGTAACAGCCAGGCAGGCAAGATTATTTAGTACTGTGGACTCTAGAATGAAAAAACACCTTTCAGCCTTGCATACATGGTACAGGCTGCAGTGAGCACCCCATTAGTTCCCCTGTGCATGTGCACGAAGTGAACATTGACCCATAACATGTGTCATGTGAGTCATAAACAAGAGCCTAGAAAATTGCCACCAAATGAGGAAGAAACCAGGCCCCTGGGGTATATCTAGAGATCTCGGGGTCAAGCCTCTGGGGTAAAATATCCAAGAAGCTCCAGGAACAAATGCTCTGGGTGTTACCACTGTAACTTCCGCTCACCTCCGAGACTTGGGAGAGGGGGTCCTTCTGAAATGGTTTAGTGAGAAAATTAGTTGTTAGTCTTAGTTGTTTTCTGTTTCTCTCAAAGGAACTTAAGGAGGAAACAGCTTGTTTCAGCTTATAGCTTCACAGTTGATCATGAAGCAAAGTCAGACAGGGAGTCAGTGCAGGAATCTGGAGGTCAGAACTCAAACAGCAATGGGGGAGTGCTGCTCACTGGCCTGCTTTCCATGGAAAGCTCAGTTTGCTCTCATACAACTAAGGCCCACCCTACTCATGGGTGTTATGACCCGCAGCAGGCTAGGCCCTCCCACATCAGTCATTAATCAAGAAAATTTCCCACAGAAATGGCCACAGGCCAATGTGATGAAGGCCACTCCCCACTGAGATTTCGGTTTCCTGGATGAATCCGGCTGTGTCAAGTTGACAAGAAAGACAAAGCAGCACAAACCAACCAGCACAGTGAGTGGCAAAGTAGCTGGATGAAAGCTACTAAAGGCCACTGTCATGCCAAAAGACCAGAGAGCCACCGTGGTCGACTGGACAAGGGAGCCTACAACCTGGGGCTCTGCTACAGAGCTTCAGAGGGAGCCATGGGAACAGACCATTCATCTCGCTTGGTGCTAGGGAGTCTGAACAATTATGTTATACACTTTTTCTCCTGCACCCTTCCTGCTAACTCACTGAGTTACTCATAAACCCATTTTTAAAATGAGCATCGAGGCACAGGAAGTTGTTTAACAATGTCACTAGTCAAAACAAAAACAAACAAGCCAATGGCAGAGCTGGATTTAGAAGACAGGACTGTAATTCCCAAACCCATCCTCCGCTGTGCTGTCTGCTCATGGAGCAGCATCTGAGCTGCCCGGCCAAAGACCCAAGGATGTGTAGGACCCCAAGGGTGGAGGTGGGGTGAGGGTGGTTAGTGTGACATCTGTGACTGTGCAAAAGAAGATGGAGTCTAATGTCATGGTAATCCTTGGCTCTTTATATATGACATACTTGACCCTGCCCTAGTCAGGAAAGGTTAGCTAGTTAGCTTTGGGTTACAGTAAAGCTGTTCCACTGAGAATCCTGATATCCACCTATCCTTTGGTCCTTTCTGAGGAAGACAGCCCTAATTATACCTCTGCTATCCTAAAAATGTACTGAAACACACAATCTACCAGTCTAGCTAGGTCATTGGACCAGAATAGCATCTATAAGGCAGGGCAATTTTAGCTCAAGGGGAGCCCCATAAAGGAGGAACCCCCTGTCCGGTGATACCTGAACCAGTATGCCCTTTCTTTTAAGGAACAGAAAGGAAGAGGTACTTTGTATTAGGAGAAAGAGTGCTATGCAGAGATCAGGACAAAGGCCCTTGTGACTGAGTCCACTGATAGAGGAGAATTAGTTTTAGTGAATCCCCAGCTCAAGAGAAGCCAGACAAGAAAGGCTCATTCTGCTCAAATCCAAGCGTCTTCCCTGACCTCCCAGGACTGCACTTTCTCCAGATTCATGAGCCCTGGTGACAAAACTGCCAGGACCTGCAGTGTGCCAGCAGTCTAGGTCCGTGTGACTCGTCACAGTGAAGCATCCAGTCCGTCAGCGTCTGGAGGAGATTCTGATCATTCAGCCAGCAACCGTAAAACCATGAGACGATTGTACTGGGAAACAACAATCGATTCAGGTTGTATTGGGATGAAATACTTCTGCAATGGTCACTTCTCCTGACGCAATCTTGAGACCAGGGGCCCCCAAAGTGGGTAACAAATGACAGTTGCAGGCAGTGTGGCTTATGGTGAGCCCCTCTGCTGTGGCTTCCCTGGGCCAGCTCTGCTGTTAGAATTCTTACTTCCTTACTGAAATCTCACAAGCCCAGCACTTTAGCCTCCATATCTGCCGTCAGCTTAGTCACACTCACAACACTGTTTTTGTCTGACAGTGAGATTCCGAATACTCCGAGAAACCTGACAGAAAATGAACAGGTTTAAAAAAAAAGAAATGAATAAATGGCTGGAGCCTTTTCCTAAATCTCGTTCCCATCGTGTTTATTAGTTCTTTGAGAATTCCATACACTGTACTTGATCAGATTCACCTCTCCTTCCAGATCTGCCTGCTTCCCACCCATCCTTGTGTCCTCTGTTTTTCCTAAAACCCTGTGCTGCCCACATACGCTGGGTTGTGCAGGCTTCAATACAGCCTGGTCAAGCCGCCCGGGACAGCACCCTTAAAGAAAGCTTACTCTCCCTTTCCTAAGCAGCCATCAGTTGTCAATCGCTCCTTAGCTAGAAGTGGGACTTCATGCCTGCCCCCCTCTCCATGCTGTGATCTCATCTGTCTTGAACTTGTACAGGTCTGTGGTCAGTCCATTAAAATACAGCAACAAACCCAACAAACAAACAAACAATAATAGACAAAAGCCTAAACAGAGAAATCCTAGAGTTAAATGACATCATAAATCAAATGGATTTAACGTCTCAACAGAAAACATTCCACACAAACGCTAATGTATGCACATTCTTTTTAGCAGCCCATTAAAGTCCCTCTAAAACTGACCACAGATTAGATACAAAGACAGCCTCAACAAGGACACCGAATTGAAGACATTTCTTGCGTTGGATCAGACTGTTACAGGGTAAAGCTGGACACTGACAGCAATAGAAACTACAAGAACTTACAGAAACCAAGAATATTCCCACTTCCTCTTTCTTGAGGTAGTTGTGATACCTTTGTTAGTTCTAGACCTGCATCTCTGGACCAATCTGGGTTCAAAGCCACAGTGGTCTGGCCTCTTCTTCAGCCATGGCATCATCTTTGGAGCTATTCAGGGTTTGCCATCAGAGACATTACTGCCCTCCAGCATTACAAGATTAGCCCATGAAACAGCTGTTGGTTTTTAACTATTATGCTTGGGGATTTTTCCCCATGCCTGAAACTTTTTCCCCTTTGGGTAGGGAGTAGAAATGAGACCAACATATTGCATATTCTCGACAAGTCTACCCCTGAGCTGCAGTCCTAGCCATGCCTGGGACGCCAGACCACTAGGAGGCTAGGAAAATCTCAGTGCCCCTGTGCTTCCACTCTGACTTGCTATGATATTAGGGAGGCCTGAAGAAATGTTTTCTCGGGTGAGAGGCTATTCACATATGATCCTGAACTAGTCTCTGTCATCTCAGCTCTCAGCATAAAATGGCTGTCAAAGAATGTAAGCGATAAAGCGGGCCTCTATCGACCTACCTACTCAGTAAGCCACAGTGTCACTCAATGCCAGGATTTCCCAGAATAGTGTCAAGTTTTCACCTCAGGCATCATGCCTGATACAAGGAAGAGGAGGGGGAGAAAACCTTAAAAGGATGAAGTGACAGAGAGGAAAAAGAGCAGAGAGGCCTACTAGACTATAAACCATAGGACCAGAGACTAAAACATGAATTTCATACAACCATATCTCCTAAATGCATCCATCGCTGGGTCGATACGAGGTGGGCCACAACTGCCTGTCGTGTTTCTGGTTCTTCCTGACCACGGTTCTCTGATCAGCTTACTCACTGGAGGCATAGGTTTCTATGATGCAGGGGGACACAATCTAAAGCACTGAAACCACCAGCCCTGAAGCAAGAAGAGCGCTGACCTGTTCGCCTATGACAATGAAGCTATTCTCTTCATGTTTTTAAGGATGTGGTTGGAGAGGGCACTGGGCTGTGTGGTCTTCACGGAGGTCGACTCACACGCTCCTGCTGAGAGGCATTCTAGAACAGAGACATGAACTACTTTTAAGCTAAAATCAAATGTTAATTTATGTAGCTGAAAGTTTTCTTTCTCCCCCTCCCCTCCAAATGGTTTTTAGTAGCCAAACAAGTTCTATTTTCAGACTTGACCACATCATTATCTAGCATCTCCAACGTGGCTGAAAAACAGAGGACTGCCCTTTCAACTGTTCGCTGAACTTCAAAGCCAACACTAACATGCACAGTACAAGGTAAGTTTTAGGGAACAGATTTCCGCAGAGGTCAGCTGCCTTTCGCCTGGATGTTTATTAGGAGTGAGGTTGGTGACATGAACAATGAGACCTTTACTATCCTGGTAGCTACTGTTACTGTTGTAGGCAAACTCATCGCTCGTGTTCTCAGGAGGCCAGTACCCCAAGAAGTCCTGCCCTGTCCACTTCTCCCTTGGGTTAGCCAGGCTGGCTGTGCACGGAGCTAGTCTGGAGGAGGGAAGCATGGCAGAGATCTCTAGGGCAGGGTATGTGTGGCTGTACCCCTGGCCAGGGCAGTTGGAAGACACTTCATCTACACACTCAGAGGGTGTGCTTGGAGTGGGGAAACCTTAGAAAGTTAAACAAGGAGGAAAGCCTGATAATGTCAGGTAATAAATCCTTACTAGGGTTCTTGGGGGTATGGGCGGGAGCCAGCTTTATGGTGCCAGATTCTAGGTTGGAGCTTCCTCAACAGTTCCTTTGTAACCCCACAAAATATGGTCCCACAAAAAAGAGGATGTTATTTCTTCACAACTGAAAGCAATTGGATCGCCCTGTGCTGGCTAGGGTTAACTATCAACTTGCTGGAGTCTAGAATCACCCAAAAGATAGGCCTCTGGGCATGCCTCTGGAGGATGATTTAGATTTTGTTAATTGAAGTGTTGTTCGCCCTATTCAGTGGCTGGGACCCTGGTCCAGACAGACAGAGAGGTGGCACTGAAAACAGCAGCAAGCACTGGGATGCGACCAGCTGCCTCTAGCTCCTGCTGTCTTGACTTCCGCTCTATGACGAGCTAGAATAAATCCTTTCACCCTCAAGTAGTTTGTCAGAGTATTTTCTCACAGCAAAGGGAACACAGTTCAGACAGACTCTTAATTAGCTCGCATTCACCAACACCAAGGAGAAAGTTTACATTCCTGGGAGAAGAGGCCAGCGGGGCTGATATGCTATCTATCACACTGAATGATTAGGAATCTGTTTAAACAAAGCAAAGTTTGCACAGTTTCAAGGCTGGGGGTATCCTGGGAAGAGTTAGTAGTCCAGGGTCAGCTCGGTTGAAAATGTCAAAGTTTAACAAGGACACAGAAGAGATCAACCTTGAATAAACGCTAAGCCTTGTCACTCTGACCTCAGAACAAAACGTAAGCTAGCTGTAGGTTATGAGGCTTGGCAGGGAGAAAAGGAAACCCCAGCATCTCTGTCCTTCCTTGGGGTGAGACGGTGGCTGTCACTCTATCTTCTGGTTAGCGATGTTCTCCACCCCCGCTTCTTGGCACTACTGAGCTGAGATGCCCATTAGTGAGCCAGGCTGCCTCTCTAGTCCCCAGTATCATCCTCCATGGTCATGCATTAGGTTCATCATTATTAAGTGCATTTGTATGTCTATGTTTGTTATGACAGCTGTTACCAGAAATTTTAAGGAATCTGGTCTGGTGAACCATGTGTTACCCCTGGAACCGGAAACCCCCGTCTCCTGCCTCTTAGGGTTCTTAGTCTCATTAATAAAAGCATTTAGGAATAGTCTAGAAGGATGCTTGAAGATAATTTTATTAGATATTAAAGGAAAAATCACAGGTCAGGCAGCTCCAAGTCTCAGCAGGAACTGAGCAGGAAGACTGGAGGGCAGGGGAGAGAAGAGCAAGTCTCTTGGAGTTAGGCATGGAGGTTTAGCACAGAGACATACAACAAAAAGAATCTACCTCAGCTTCAGAAAAGAGAGGTTCAGAAAGGTTTGAATACCAGAAAAACATACTTAGGCTCCAGTTAGCATCCAAGAGAAAAACTCAGAAAAGAAGGAACAGTGGTGTCTGTGCAGTGTGGCCAGACTCAGACAAGAGGGGCTACTCGTGTTGGCCTAACAGCTGAATATTCAGCCACGGACAGTTTTAACAGTAGCCCTGGGAGTGAGAAAGAAAACAGAACAGTGTTCACTAAGTTAATTCAGTGAGCTGACTGATGGCCACATCCCAGAGCACAGGGGTATGCTGCAAATAATCTAACCTGCTCATCTGTAAAAGCAGCCAAGAGGGAGGACAGACAGGCAAGCAGCAGCCGTGGAGCTGCATGAGGACTGCGCTGAACGTAAGTTAATGGTGGCGAAGGCCCAATAGTACCTGAGCAGGCATTGCCGTGGGGTCCAGGATTAAAGTCCACCTCTTCCATTGCCTTTGCTGTGGCCTCTTTCAGGGCCATACCTTACGGTAATACTTGAATCTGATGCTAAATGGTGCCCCACACTCTGCTGTCTTTCCATCCGGGTATCCTTTAATATGTCACCTGGCTTATTCACATGTATTGAAATCTAGCAAGGACTCCCCGTGGAGACTTCTCTACAGTCAGACATGGTGCTGAGTGTCTTATACACATTATTTCATTCTACTCCGTCTTTCAGATGAGAAAACTGAATGACAGATAAATAATTCGCTCAGTCTCAAAGCCCCTTCAGTTTAAGGTAAAGCCAGTTGTGTCTGGAGGCTGCTTTTGTCTTAACTCTTACCATACATTGTTTCCCCTGTAAGGCAAAATTCTTACGTGTGCAGAAATGACTTAAACAGAAAAACAGGGTTATTAAAAAAAAATACTAACTGTGGTTCTGCTTCCACTTAAAACACAGAAAAGCACAAGAGAAGATTGTTTCCACCCTACAATTTGGAAAGACTTAATAGTTCCGTTTATAAAACTTTAGCCTCTGTTGAGCCTATCAGATCACAAAGTCCCAGTGAAAGCTGTGGGCAGATCACAAACGCTAAGAAATTTCCGTCATCCTGGGCCATTTGCAGAGTTGGTGGTGTCCAACATGTGACAGTTTGACGCGATGCTGTCATCAACAAATGTGTTGGGCTGTACTCATAGCCATTCAAGGATGTCTGGGACCCAGGCCATGTGTTAGACATGCCTTGAGAGTACCAGCAGCTCAACCTGGAGGCAATGTCTATGGGAGATACAAATAAACAGACTCCACTAAATTGTTGACCAGACTGATTCAGATCCTTGCAGTACGAGCAAGGCTGATGGATGGAAGGCTACCTCCTTGATTCGCTTCAGTCTCTTCTCTTCTACAGGGTCTAATGTCCAAGGACAAACCATGCCATGGAAAGTGAAAACCAAGACACAGTTTTCAAGCTAGGCATGGTGGTGTATGCCTTTAATCACAGCATTTGGGTGACAGAAGCAGGCAGATCTCTATGAGCTCAAGTCTACATAGTAAGGTCTAGGCCAGCTAGAGTTCCAGACTCTGACTCGAGGAGGAGGAGGAGGAGGAGGAGGAGGAGGAGGAGGAGGAGGAGGAGGAGGAGGAGGAGGAGGAGGATGATAATGGTGACACAACAGAATCTGACTCATAAATGACTCTATAAGGATGGAAGCCTAAAGCAGCTATAATTTCTTTATTGAAAGAACTGGCAGGAACAGTGAACAACACCCTACAAATGGAGAAGCCGAAAACATTAATAAAAATTAATCTTGAGAGCTCAGATGAGAATTTTGAAAATAAAATGTGGTATCAAAAATAAAATACTTTTGTTGGATTTATTAGCAAACTAAACATGGCAGAGGAAAGATTCAGTTAACATGAAGTCAGGCAAACGTAAATTATGTAAACTGAACCATAAAGGGAAAACACTGGGTAGAAAGGGGGAGCATGGTAATGTAGGATTAATGGAACCCTTGGGAAAGAGACAGGGCAGAAAAGTGACAAGAGGTAATGGCTAGAGTCTCCCCCAAAATAACAGGCCATAGCAGGAGCTCAGAGACCCCAAATAGACTAAATTTCAACACACACGCACATATGCACACATACACATACATGCACATACACACACATGTACATATATACACACACATATACACACATACCCTTGTCCCCAAATACTAAAAAAACTAGAAATAAGTAATAAAGGTAAATTTTGGCTAGCAGACAGAGAAATCAGAAATGTTATATAATAATAAGAATACAGTAAGATTTCTGTCAAAAATATGAAAGCGATAAGGCAAGTGGTATTTATTCAAAGAAATATAATGGTTATACTGAATCATGCCTTGCAAAGATAATAATGGAATAAAACTTTTCCAGATAATCCTTTACAACATAGGTGAACATCAGGAATGTTAGAGGAGAGCTTTTAAAACAAATGACTGTCAGAGCAAATGGAAATTTTTCTTCTTTCTCTTTTTTTAAAGATTTATTTATTTTATGTATATGAGTACACTGTAGCTGTCTTCAGACACACCAGAAGAGGGCATCAGATCCCATTACAGATGGTTGTGAGCCACCATGTTGTTGCTGGGAATTGAACTCAAAACCTCTGGAAGAGCAGCCAAGGCTCTTAACCACTGAGCCATCTCTCCAGCCCCCACAAATAGAAATTTTCTTATATTCAAAGAATTGAAAAGTCCTCAGTGTTATTTTTGTTGGGCATAGCGGTGTGCACCTGTAACCTCAGCACTAACCAATCAGTGAGCTCCAGCTTCGGTGACATCCCCTGTCAAAGGAAAGTGCATACGGGAGTGACTGAAGAAGCACACAAGGCTAACGTCTGGCCCCTGCACACCCGAGTATGGGCACACATACAATACACAAAAAATGCACACCGCACATTTAAAAAGTAAAATCTGGAGATGAACATTAACTTTTTTTCTAATTTTTAGTCTTGTTAAATTATTGACTACGTAGAGTAAAAGTAATAAGCGTGTGTTGTGGGATTGACACACACAGACGTTAAAAGGAAAGCACAACATGGATCTGGGAGATGATGCCTCAGTGGATGAGTGCCTGCTGCTCAAGACTGAGTTCAATTCCTAGAACACACAAAGAAGGCGGGCCATGGTGGAACAGGAAGTGTAACCCCACCACTCCATCACTGGGGAGTTTGGTGTAACACACAGTCAGGGGAATTTCTGGGTTAGCTGGTCGCTAGCCTAGCTCCAGTAAAGCGATCCTGTCTGTCCTTCACACAGAAATGGGTGGACATACCACCTCCCAATACACACATTTATACCGTATACTCATACATACACACTCTTGCGTACACACTCACATATACATGCACATACACGCTATGCATACATGATCACACATACTATGTGATCAGCACTCATAATCTCAGTTCTTGAGGGGTGGAGGCAGGAGAATTATGATTTGGAGGCCAGGCTGAGCTATACAAGACCCCCTGTCCAAAAAAAAAGACATAAGCGAGTACTAATCACATTTGTTCATACCACATTCTTCAAAATACGTAAAGGACAACTGACAGGAACCGAAAGCACAGCTGACAAGCCTACAAGCCTGTGTGGAGAACATAACATGCTCTCTTCCTGTCATCTGACGCAATAGCACAGAAGTCCGGAACACCAGCAACTAACCTCATCTCACCAGAGCACTCCATCCGGAGAGTATCAGGGTAACATTTTCTCCAGCACGCATGGAGCATTCATCAAGAAGGACCATATTTTAGGCCATAAAACAAACCAACTTTTCAAATAACTGAAATCTTACATGTTATTGTCTTTGAATGCTATGAATTAAACTAAAAGTCACATGGAAAGACATTTGGAAAATGTACCACGATTTGGAAACTACACAGTCCATTTCTAAATAAGCTTTGAGCCAAGTAAGAGCTTATGGGAGAAATTAGTAAATATTTTGAATGTACTGAATACAGAAACATCACACATCAGAACCTGAGGAATGAGGCTACGGAAGCTTTTGGAGTGAAATAGCATTAAGTGTGTTATTCAGAGAGGAAGGGCTTCGATGGATTCCCGAAGCCCAGCATTAGAACCTAGGAGAAGAACTAGATGAAATTGAAGCAGGCTGAAGGACAGAAATGATAAGAACAGAAAACAAGAAGCCAGACACAGAAGCCAAAAGCTAGCTCTGTGAAAATGTCAACAGAGTTTATAAACATTTAGTGGAAATTATCAGGAAAAGGAAGGAAGGGCTCAGAATACAGCTCAGTACTCCAGCGTTGGCCCAGCATGCACAGAGCCCTGGATTTGAGCCCCAGCGCTACTGGGGAGGGAGGAGAAAATAGAGTCGTCAACATCACAAGTTAAGAAAATAGAGTCGTCAACATCACAAGTTAAGAGCACTTCAGATTTCGCAAATAGTTAAGTGATAAGGAAAATTAGTAAAAATCTTAATTACAATTAATTAATTACAGACTACCCATGAACAGCTAGAAATTAAAAAAATACCATGTCAACAAATCATAACACATGAACCACTTGAAAATAAATCTAACAGAATACATACAAGATATGTGGGTTAACTATTAACCATTATTTAAAGAAATGAAAGGTTTAAGAAATGGAGTGTGAAGTCATATTGTGGGCCAATTTAGCATTATGACATACCCATCCCCTAATTGATCTATAGAGTCAACATAACTCTGTGAAAACCCCAATAAGCCTTACTGATGGAATTAAAAAGCTAATGAGGGGCTGGGGAGATGGCCCAATGGTTGGGAACACTAACTGCTCTTCCAGAGGACCCAGATTTAATTCCCAACACCCACATGCTGGCACACAACTGGTCATAATTCCAGTCTCCGGGAATCACTGGGTACCAGGCACAACACACAGACAGATACGCAGACAAAACGCCATACACATCAATAAATTAATTAATAAAAAGTGAAAAGCTAATTGAACTAAGGAAACTCAAATCACCTGCTTTCAAGACAGCATTAGCAAGAGCCTGAGAGAAATAGAGTGATCTGTCTGGATGTAGAGCTTCCCCTGACATTGTCAGTGTTCATGGTCGATGGTGCTTGCTATGACGGTGCTAGAAAAATCTACCCAAAAACCCTTAGTTTACCAATGGAAATATTTTAATCTTCACCTGTGTATAAATAATGGACTCAGGGTGGCTCATGGTCCTAAAGGCAAGAATCAAAGCTATTGTATCTGAAGAAGAAAGTCTTTGTAACTTCAGGCTACGCAGAGTTCCTAAATAGGTTGTGAAAATTATGAACTGTTGGGTCGGAGAGATGGTTTAGAAGTTAAGAGTGCTGGCTGCTCTCCCAGAATTGCTGAACTCAATTCCCAGCACCCACATGGCAGTTCCCAACTCCAGTTCTGGGGTATCCCACTCTCACACAGACATAAATGCAGTCCAAATAGCAATGGGCATGAAATAAAAATGAACATTACATTTTTTAAAATATGAACTATCAAAGGTTTAGACATTCCATCTCTTTGAAATGTTGGTTCTTTGGTGGTTGTCTTAGGTTGCCTTATGTTGTTCTGATAAATACCATGATCAAAGTCAACTCGGGGAGCAAAGGGCTTACTTCAGCTTACAGGTTATACTCTGTCATGAAGGGAGTTCAGCACAGAATCTCAAGAGCAGGACCAAAAGCTGAGGCCATGGAGGAAAACTGCTCACTGGATTGCTCAGTCTGCTTCCCAACATCCACGGACCCCATCTCAACACCCATGTACCTGCCCAGGGGTAGTATCGCTTGTAGTGAGCTGGGCCTCCCACGTTACCATTAATCAAGAGTGTTCTACAAAGCAATCTGATAGATGCAATCTCTCAATTAAGGGTCCCTCTTCCCAAGTGACTCTGATTTATGACATTGACCAGAAAGAAAAAAAAAACTAACTAAAAGGCACAGATTTGGAAAAATATTTGGAGAACAATATTAGATTTTTAAAAAATACCTTGTAGATAGTATAACATACATCTTTCAATATCATAATAAATGTTTGATAAAGACAGAACTCCAAGAGCAAAATGACAGTTCAGAAGAGACCAGGGGCTGGGTGTAGGGAGGAGCTGACAGCAAAGGGGTTCAAGGGATACTTTGGGGCCTTGGGTGATAGAAACAGTCCATATGCTATGATGGAGGCTACACGACCAAAAATATTGTGGTTAGAACAAAGTGTTAAAAGGACACTTTCAACCCTTAATGAGATATACTTATATAAATAAAGATATAGTTAAACTAAAGAATGCTAGCCTGTCTTGGAGCCACATCTAGGGAGAAGGTGACTCTACTTCCATCCTTAACCCCTGGACACTAGATGTCATCTCTGGTTCCTGCTGTATCTAGACAAGGAGAGCTCCTGACATGAACTTCACTTGGGATCCCTGTTTCATAGCATCTCTCTGCAAACTCAGGGATGGAGATGTGATTGGCAGAAGCTGCACCGTGGAATAGTACTTAACTGCAGACGAAATGCCGAATGAAAGCATCCCACCCACACTGCCCGCCTCCACGGTGGGCGAGCGCTGCTTAAGCCGTGGGAGACGCCCAGCTTTCTCTTGCACAAATCTGCCCATTCATTTCACTCACCATTAAACATTAGTAATCGTAGGTGAATGGCCAGCGTCACAAAACCTCAACTCTGCCTGTGAGTCAGGGCCTGAGTCTCGTCCATCTTCTGGACCTTGGTGTGTCCCCTTCACCCAGTGCCTGTGTGGCTCAGGGCCTGTCTCCACAGCTCTGACAGTTGGAGCAGCTTGAAATGCACTCACTCGCCAACTGGTGGACATGCTCACAACGGCCCTGTCAAAGCCCCACCTTGGGCAACACGAAGCAGATGCTCACTGCCCTGTGCCCTACCATACTGGTCAGTGTGTGTTCCGGGATATATGCCTGGTACCTCAGAACCTTTCTCTACAGTCAAAGAAGCCGCTTCCAAGACTTGCTATAAAAATAAAGGCAAAAACCACTCATAGTGTGGTTGTCTGAATGCCTCTCATGGGCTTAGACATCTGTATACTGGGTCCCGGTTGATGTTGGTGTTTGGGAAATTTACGTGGCACAGCCCTGCTGAAGGAAGTCTATTCCCGAGAGCAGGCGTCTTGAGTCAAATGCCTTTGCCCAGTTCCACCTCCATCTCTCTGCTTCCTCCTACTGGACTCATTCCTGCTGTCGCATGTCCTCACACTGATAATCTCTTTGTTCTGTAAGTTGTTTTGCCCAGGGTATTTTAACACAGCAATAGAAAAGTAACAAGAAATTGGGCGCTGTCCTGACTAGTTTTTTGTCAATTTGACCACAAGATAGTGTCATTTTGGAAAAGGGAACCTCAGTTGAGAAAATGCCTCCACCAACCTGGTCTGTGGGCAAGCCTTTGATATGTTTTGTTGATCGATGATTCATAAAGGAGGACCCAGCCCACTGTGGGTGGAGCCAATCCTGGAAGGGTGGTCCTGGGTACTATAAGAAAGCAGACTGAGCAAGCCATGGAGAGCAAGCCAATAGGCAGCATCCCTCCATTGCCTCTGCATCAGCTCCTGCCTCCAAGTTCCTGCCTCCAGGTTCCTGCCTCCAAGTTCCTGCCACCAGGTTCCTGCCTCCAGGTTCCTGCCCTGACTTCTCTGGATGATGAACTACAAACTGTAAACTGAAATAAACCCTTTCTTCCCCAAGTTGCTTTTGGTCAGTGTTTTGCCACAGCAATGGAATTCTAACTGGTGTGACGGCACCTGTTCATATACCCACTTTCTCTGGAGGCTCAACTGCAGGATCATTTAAGCCCACAGGTTTAAGACCAGGTAGAGATTCCACCCAATGGGGGGAAAGTGACAAAATGGTATTTTCTAAAAGGTCTGAACCAACAGATGACCTTTGGCCAGATATCCTAGTCCTCACAATGTCTGAAGAGTCTCCCTGTACAGACGAGGAAAACTAAGATCTATCTGAAGACTCTCATTAAGCTAAGAAACACAGAAAACCAAAGAGCCCAAGGCTGAGTCCAGTCAAAGTCTGAGCTGAGATGGGACCGTGGCATGTGGCTGAAATGTGCTGCGAGTGCTTCTCCCCGCTAACTAGCAAAGTCAACAGAATCACTACAAAATAAACAGAACGTAGCAAACAAATCCAGATGATGTGAAACTGACCCAAGCCACCACCACCTAAGACAGAAAGAAGGGATGTTCTGAGGAAGAGAGTTCCAAGGAAGGGCGCTTAAGGATTGCTCACACAGAAATCCTGGTAGAGCAGGCAGACGCCACCATTTTCTACACTTACATAGCTGGGCTGTATCACTGGTCCCTATACAATCAGTTCCACCTAACTTTACCCCTTGCCTTCCCAGCTATTCAAACACGCTTGCTTCTGCAGGGGTCCCCTGAGGCTTACTCTGCTTCCTCCTTTAAGGTGGCTGCATGCCCTTTGTTCTTTCACCTTTGCTTTTATATATATATATCACATATAATTTTCACCTTTGCATATATATATATATATCACATATAATTTTTATTTGTTTTTTTTTTTGTTTTTTATGTTTTTTTTGTTTTGGTTTGGTTTTTGGTTTTTTTGTTTGTTTGTTTGGTTGGTTGTTTTTTTGTTTTGTTTTGGTTTTTTTGGTTTTTTGAGGCAAGGTTTCATGTAGCCAGACTAACCTCAAACTTGCCACATAGCCGAGGATAACCCTGAACTTCTCATCCCCTGCCCCCACACCTCCCAAGTGCTGGAATCACTAGGCACGTTCCATTACGCAGTTTATGAAAGGCTGGCAATTGATCCCAGCTTTGGGCAAGCTTAGCAAGCAGTCTACCAAGTAAGCCACATCCCATGAGCCGAGGGTTTTGATTCCTTATTTGTGGATTTCATTTTCAGCTCCATTTTTTATGATTTCTTAAAAGCCTTTACTTCCCCAAAACACTCTACACCTTATGTTTTTAAGTCGGGTTCTATAACACTAATCCCAACTGGGCGTCGTGTACCAGTGACCACTCAGGGCCAGTGGTATGGTAGCAAGTAATGGGGACTCAGAGAAAGGGAGGTCTTCATCCAGAGCTGACCAAATCTGGCTCAGCATGCAGAAGCCAAGGCAGGGGCCACCCTGGCCCTTAGTCCTCCTCCTATCTGTGATAACAGGATCTGTGCTGCCTGCTAGAACACCCTGCCTGTGGGCCCTGACCACAGCTCAGGGACAACAGAAATGTATAATTTACCCAGCTCCCAACAATGGTCCCTAAGAACCTTTGGAACAGAACATTTAAAAAAAAAATCACAAGGGAAAAAGGCTGAAGTCATTAGCAAAGACAATCCCAAGAGGGACCCTGGCTTCCCCCAGCGGTCTCACCAGGCCTGGGAGCACGTAGCATACCCAGCTTGTACCCAGAAAGAAAAAAGTTTTTATGACCTTACAAAAAAGTTACATAAACAACACTATCCTCTTTGTTGGTCCCCTCTCCCTCTCCCCAACCTCATTTTTTTTTTTTTTTTTGGATTGTTTTGAAATAGATAATTTTACTGATCCAGCAGCCAAGGACTGTGGCTCTGTCCTGCGGATCTGTTGGGTGCCCCTTGGTAGCACTGTTTGTTTGCCTAAGATTATTCATGTCTACTGGGGCCATAAAAATGAGCCCCCGGCTGGAGAGCACTGCACCTGAATGCATTTGTTGAAGATGAAGCGCAGACAGTCCTCCAGAGCCTCAGCCTCCTGGCTCGTTAGCTCCCCGTTCCTTCTAACTGAAGCTCCCCCTTGACGAAGGTACAGAAATGGGTATCTTTACATTCACGCTGATCTAAAGTAAATGGTACACAGAAAGGAGACGCCAAACCTGCCAATGTCCAGAATCAGGAAGGCAAAAAGAGGAGACAGAGGTAGGGTGCCAGGCAAAAACTCTGCAGGACTACCCAGTGCTCGGGAGCCGCGGTGCCAGAGGAAGGAGGAACCTTCCTCTTGTGCGGCAAGAGAGGAAAGCTGTCTCAGACATGCGCATACCTCGGGGAAAGGGATTCGTTCCACTACCATCCCTCCTGATCCTCAGTCTCGAAGGAGAGATTTCCAGATGTTCTGACTAACCAGGAGGAAATGGTTACAGGATCCATGCTGTTCTGAAGTGAGGTCACATTATGCAAATAACAGGACACAACCTGGTGAGAAGGGAACTTGAGCAGCGCATGAAGCGTCCTCTGCTTTGATGTAAATCTGCTTGAAATACAAGTATAGAAACGTCTACAGATGTGCCCTCCTCAGGCCAAACACACGAAACAAGGAACTTTAAGAGAGACAACCCAAAGCAAACTTCCTTCAAATAAGTGCATATCCCACAGGAGGTCTTTGTGCGGTGGATCTCTGAAAAAGAAAGGCTACGAAATCATAAGGCTGTGAGAGCCGGGTTCACCGCTCTTCAATTACGGCCACTCAGAACAGTAATTTATATATTAAATGTCCTTTCCCTAGCAAAAAGATAAAAAGGAAATCTTTGAGAAATTATAGGCAGCCTGTAACGGCAGCGGATGTTTTTAGCTCCACACGATCGATGTTCAATTCATTGATGCAATAGCTTCAAAAATATCCTGAGCCCTTCCCTTTTGTATGAATGTCTCTAGAGTTAACACTTGGTCACTGTCCTCGTCCCATAACAAGCACGGAATCTGACTCACTGTGGTGCTGGCCAGGTACGAGCGCAATTATCCTCAGTACGAGCAAAGCCCGCAATGGCACCACGGCTTTTTAGACCGTGCCCTTCCTGCAAGCTGCCTGCAGAGTTAATTTCTGGGCGGAGGGGACTGTTTTGAAATTGGCACATCAGATTTTAAGAATGAGCAGAGGGTCCATACTTGTTAATTTACAAGAACACATCGATTTTATTAGTTTTGAGCTGAGAATCATCCTGGGACACAAGCGGAGGCAGAAATGAGGCCATGTTGATTCCTGAGACCCTGCCAGCCAGCAGCAGCTCCTGTACCACAACAGACAGCATTCCTCACTGTTTGTGTTGGAGAACCATGAGAGCCCCGAGATGTCTTATCAGTTTCCAGGTGGAGGCAGTGGGCCCAGCCACTTCAAACGGGGAAGCCGGCCAGGGGGAGGCACAACAGAGTCATGGAACCCTCGGTAGCCTGCTGGGCTCAAGGCTGTGTGGATAACAATACCTGACTGTTGCCCTTGTACCTGTGCTGCTGCTGTTCCCTCTGATACTCGCAAAGAGCCTTAGTATGCCTGAGGAAAGAGTCTTTTTCGCCCTGATGGAGGAAGTGACTGAAAACAAAAGACCCCTGCTCCCCCGCTCGGTGAAACCTGTGTTAACTCTTTGTGATCTCATTGGTGAAACAGAGGAAGGAAGGAGAGACAGAGGGAGCAACAGAGAGGAAAATCAAAGCGCACTTGTCCTGCAGTCTAAAGCAGCTATTTCCCATGGGAGTGTCTTATCTGCACGGGCTCTAAGGATGTTTTATGTTGCCCTGAAGTTAGTCTTCTCCCTGCTTCCTCTCCAGTGTGCAAGCTGTTTTCCTCCCCTGTCCCTTCAATGTGTCTCATTGGATAAAGTAAGAACCAGGACAATTTGAGAAGAGTTGGAGTGCGAGGCAGCCGATGATGGCCTGGTTCTCCCCACACTGTACTCCTGAATGCCATAGTTTGTCTGATGCCCTTAAAGTATCTCTGTCTTCTGGAATAATTGGCTTCTATATCCTCCCCACAACCCTAGAAACGAAGTGTGTGTATCCCTCAGGTAAGCCAGCCAGACTGAAGTTAGCAGAAGACTCCACACAGTACAGTGCCCTGAGCTGGTGGTCCCCATGCACAAGCCACTAGGAATTCCCCTCGCTGGACTTCTCACAGTTACTTTGCTATTTTCTACAGGAGAGAGATGAGCATCCTTCTGTCTGTCTCCTGTCTACACTGCATGAAGTGCTTGTCAAGGACTGGAAGTCGTGTTCCTTTCCTCTTAGGAATTCCAAGGAAAATGGTTCCTGGATTCATGTCTCAGAATTGATAAACACTGTGACTTCAGATCCCAAAACAGCTGAGGTGATAGGATCCTTGATAGGTAACAGACAGAAATGGCTAGGAAGAACAATTAGCCTTTACAAAAACAAATTCAGCACAATCTGATACTGACTATACCACTAACTTAATGTGTCCCACCAGTTCACAATCTACATATCTGAGATATGTCCATTGCCATACATTATATTAGAGGCCATGACAGAGTTTCTATAATGCATTTGCCATCAGTGTCTGATTTCACCTGTTCAAGGATACTATGTTGAAAACAACTTTAATATGTATGGTGACATCCAAGAAGTGCTTGCTGACAGGAGCCTGATATGGATGCCTCCTGAGAGGCTCTGCCAGAGCCCTACTGATACTGATTAATATGCTTGTAGCCAACCATCAGACTGAGCACTGGGACCCCAATGGAGGAGTTAGAGAAAGGACTGAAGAAGCTGAAGGCGTTTGCAACCCCACAGGAAGAACAACAATATCAACCAACCCCTTCCCCCAAGAGCTCCCAGGGACTAAACCACCAACCAAAGAGTACACATGGAGTGACCCATGGTTCCAGCTACATATGTAGCAGAGGATGGCATTGTCTGGCATCAGTAGGAGGAGAAACCCTTGGTTCCATGAAGGCTCTTTTCCTCAGGGTAGGGGAATGCCAGTTGAGGTGGGAGTGGGCGGGCGGGAGTAGGAGCGTCTTCATAAAAGCAGGGGGATGAGAGAGGAGGGAAAGGGATAACATTTGAAATGTAAACACATAAACTATCCAATAAAAAATAATTTAAAAAAAAAAAAAAAGAATGGTGGCATCTCCAAAGCAGCTATCGGTTTGACTGAACAACGCCACACACCAGGCCACAGCTTTACCCTCAGACTATTAAGACTGTGAAGGTTCTCACTGGTTGCTCTGTTGGGTTAACAGTACACAGAGTAGAAGATAAACAAGCAGTCCAGGCCCGTTTGGTGCCACAGTCTGTTAACAAGGACTGACAACTAAGGCAGCTACGGCCACCCAGCTCTTGTCAGGACTTGGTCAGCAATGCTTTTTGGTAACACAGAGCTAAACAGCACTACTGAACCCTGCCACACAGGCAGTATACTGTCCAAAACACATGGGTCATCCAAGAAATATGAAGCCAAATGAAGAAGGCCAGAATTCCCTTTGAAAGGCCAGCAGACAGCATGGCGCCAGCCGGGCATGGGGCCCCAGACCAACATCAGTTTTGATAAATCAGCGGCATCTAACGTCCCATCCTGCAGGGCAGAATTTGGACCTACCACTGACGCCTCTGACCTCTTTCTCACTTCTTCTAGTGCTCCCTTTCAGCACTCTTGAAATTTTAAATTCTGGTACAGACTTAATGCCACTTAAGGCCTAAGATGTTATTAATCTACCATAATCAGAGTAATTTCTGAACATAAGGCCAGAGACCAGATATATACACCATACAAATCACACATTATTGGCATGGAGAGAACCTGAAAAATCTTTTTTTTTATTTATTTATTTATTATATGTAAGTACACTGTAGCTGTCTTCAGACACACCAGAAGAGGGCATCAGATCTCATTACAGATAGTTGTGAGCCATCATGTAGTTGCCGGGACTTGAACTCAGAGCCTCTGGAAGGGCAGTCAGTGCTCTTAACCACTGAGCCACTTCTCCAGCCCCATTGAAGGAATCTTCTAAAAGGTAGTTACAGCTGGAAAACACACATACGCTGTTGCCAGCCATCCCAGAATCCACTTGGGTTCATTTTCTTTGAAAGGGAACTACAAGGTTTGCATTGGCATTCATGGTATATTTTTAAGTAGAAAATAAATCTTAAATACCATTGTTCTGTCTAAATCCTCCCCAGACCCTTGTCTTCCACTCCTCACTCAAACAACTGGGAAAAAAAAAAAAAAGTGAAGACATCAGACTAAGCCAATGACCACACGGCACATCCTGGGTAAAGGGCAGAAGAACACAACTGTGACATTTGGTTCTTCTCCTTTAGGTTTCACACTGACTATAACGTAATAAGGATTTCTATTCAAGTTTGCCCAAGGCTTCACCGAAATTTGTTGAAAACTGAACTGCTTGAGCTACTTTACTGACAGGGAAGGAACCACCAATGAAGCCACAACCCTGACATCTCATTGTATACAAGCTATGAGTTGGCAGATTAAAAGCTTCCAGTACAGTGTCTCTGGAAGGAAGAAAACACAGTAAGGAAGACATCAGCACCCTGGTATATTCAGGTGGGTCTACTAAGGAACCACAGGCCCTAACCAAAAAAAGCAAGGGTTTTATTTAGGAAACAAGCTAACAGAACCAAACCATGAATTTATAGAGAAGCCCATGTATATGATGTGTTATTAAGTAAACAAAAAAGCAAAAACCAAATCAACAAAAATGCTGGCAATGTTAACATGCGATGAAAAGACCAAAGACCATGGTGAGCTTCGAGAACACTGGTGTTCGTTTGGTTCAGCTACCCCAACTATACGGTGGAAAGAACGGAGTCACGTCAATACATCAGGGCAAGCCTCAGCCCACACAGTGCTGCTGTTACCATAGAGTAATCTGTGTGGCACACCCATCATCACCTCAGCTGAGCTCTCCACTCTACTGGCTTAGCCATCCTGCCCAAACTACATCTGGTTTGTGGAAGACTCGACGGTGGTCCAGACGAGCAACAAAAGCTTCTAGAAAAAAAAAATGGAAGAAGGGCTACAAAGAAAGATGAAAACCAAATGGAACGGAGAAAACAGTTCTGCAGAGAAGATGTGGTGGCGAGGCGATGGCCTCTGTGATACCCTGGAGTGCATACCTCTGTGCACATGCAAAGGTTTTTTTTAAAACATCCCAAGTGTTTGGAAACATAAATTTCATATGCATTAAGTACATTTACCGCATCGCTGACTAACACTGCTATCACAGACACCCAGCTCTCTCCAGCCCGGAAAACTGAAGCCATTGTTCCCATTCCTCCTAGCTGCTGGCAGCCACCAGCCCACTTTCCATCTCCACGAAGCTGACAGCTCTGGATCCCACATAAAGCAGAATCACATGGGATTTCTGCTTTGGCCACTGGCTTATTTTACTTAGCATAATGTCCCCAAGTAAGGGTATTATTCTTAAGAAGGCATTTAACAAGCGTTAACTGAGGATGCTAACCAGCTGCTTCCCATCTCCCATAAGAACAAAGGGAATGAGTTTGAGTTGTGGGGTTGGGAAAGTCCTCAAGCGGAACACAAACTCCTTTAAAGCAAAAGACTATGCCTTTTCTCAACACTTACACAACGGTTATAAACCACAACGTGCTCGCATACACAGAACTGACCTGCCCCCGTTTCAGGGTCATTTAAAATTGTGAGATTCTACAAGCCCTCCCCCAGCCTTTGCTGGTAACAACATGGGTTGTGCTAAAGAACATACCACCCTTGTCTTTGAAGAGCATACAATTGTCTCAGAAACAATCAACTTCCTCCAAGTTCTTATGGTGCTTGTCATTTTTACCACAGTCCAAGGTTCACAAACAATGTTCAGACTAAAAGCCAACTCTCGTAAACTGTGAGAGGCTGCCTGCCTACAGGCCTGGCATGAATCCTGAGTTCAAGAACGAACACAGAAAGTGCACCTCAATTATTGCTGATCATGGGTTAAGAAGAGACAAACGTGGGTGACCTCTGGGTGGTAAAACCACTTTCCTAGGGTCCCTGTCCAGACCCTCAACCTAAGTTACCTATTGGTCTACACCCTTTTCATGTTTCTCTCCAGATAATCGAATGTCACAGTAACTGCAGTAACTACTCCACTCACCTATCATTCCCAGTAACCATGGCGATTACTTCTCATATACATCCACTTACCTGCTTTCTGGGCCCCAGCCACTACTTCCTCCCTTCTGGTCTTTCTCCATCAGTACTCTTCCCCTTGCCTTTCGTTTCTTCCACTGTCCTCTTAGGGGACTCTCAGCCTTGGGCCCGGAGTGCTCCAAGCTATTTTTCCTCATTCCTCAAAGAGCAAATGAAGTTCAGCCTAAAGATGCTGCCTATACATCCTCTTCCTCCACTCTGCAGTCTAGGCCTTCACGTGGCCACCTGAAACCTGTTTTGACCACTAATCGCCCATGTTAGTGGGAATATTCCTTACAGCCCTGAAGTACTCCCTGTGCTGGCAGATCACGTGACCTCCCCACTCCATGGAATTATTTCACCGTTTAACCGGCCAAGCACATTTCTACTTTTTTCCTCTCTTTCCCCTTCTTTGTCTGCACCTTCAGATCATATGTTAAGTGGCTTCGTCCCAGGGGTCGGTCGGGAGCACACGAACTTGCTGAGTATTTTCACATCTCACCCAAATGTCTCTGGCTCAATCCAGCTCCAGAACCCCACAGAGCAGAGCCTCAGCCTGCCCCAAGCCAAGCTCCTCCCGTTGCCCCCTCTCCTCACATGGTCGCACATTCCTTTCCCCCTGTTCCTCTACTCTCTTACTGTCTACAGTCAATCACTGGCATCCCGGGTAACTCTCCGTCCTTCATTTGTGTTATTGTACCTCTTCTCTACTCTCCTGCTAGTGTCCTGTCTTGGTGTTTCATCACCTCTCATCATGACAACCTATGACTGATGTTCCAGGTGCTTCCTGTAGGGCGGGACTCTAGCACACCGATATGGTCATTTTACTTCCTTGCTTGGGTTTCTTTAATGGTTCCCTATAGTCTACAGGATAGAATCTGAGCATCCTAGGAAATGAATCTGCATCTCATAAGGGATTGCAAGGCGTTGGCCCGGGCCTGTGAGAGCAGCCTCTTTCACCTCTGTTCCTTTTCATTTCAGTTGCCAATGATAATGAACTCCTCAAATTCCCAGGACAGATAATTTTCTCAACTGCATCCCTGTCTACACCTCGTGCCCTCCCATTGCCAGCTCTCGGTCCCACCCCAGCGTGAACTTTCTTAGTCAGCAGCCAGCACCCTTCAAATCCTAAGCCTGATGCAAAAGCCTCTGCACTGCTGGACTCTTAAGGCTGCAGGTGGCATAGGCACTTCCTCAGTAGCCTGAGCAGAAGGATGTGTTTGAGGTTACACAGCTAGGAAGGGATGGTGATGTAAGGCGATCTCAGTGCCTCCTTGACCCATGGCCCTTCCTGGCTCTCATTCTAAGAATGCTCCTGCATAGTGTCTCTGTTCTCCTCTAAAGTTCAGTTAGTTTGCTTAGATCCTGAACACCTGTAAACACCTATCGTCTGAGCTATCGTCTCAGGTGGGTGAGGCAGGAAGATGGCTTGAGCCCAGGAGACTATTCTAAGTAACACGTTAAGACTGCACCTCTCTAAAATACATATATATTCAATTTTTAAAAATATGCTTCAAGCAAAGAAGTACAGGCCGACAGGAACTGGATGTAGATCTCTCCTGAGAGACACAGCCAGAATATATAAATACATGGCGAATGCCAGCAGCAAACCACTGAACTGAGAATGGGACCCCGTTGAAGGAATCAGAGAAAAGAACTGAAAAGAGCTTGAAGGGCTCAGACCCCATATGTACAACAATGCCAAGCAACCAGAGCTTCCAGGGACTAAGCCACTACCTAAAGACTATACATGGACTGACCCTGGACTCTGACCTCATAGGTAACAATGAATATCCTAGTAAGAGCACCTGTGGAAGGGGAAGCCCTGGGTCCTGCTAAGACTGAACCCCCAGTGAATGGGATTGCTGGGGGGAGGGCAGTAATGGGGGGAGGATGGTAATGGAGGGAGGATGGGGAGGGGAACACCCATTGACAAGGGGAGGGGTTAGGGGTTAGGGGGATGTTGGCCCGGAAACCGGGAAGGGGAATAACAATCGAAATGTAAATAAGAAATACCCAAGTTAATAAAAATAATGAAAAAAATATGCTTCAAGAACATCTTTTCAGCCATCTGTCATGTTAATCTAAACCTAGAAATTAGATCTTTTTAAAAATCTGCCCTATTCCTAAGTTACACCAGTAGCTAATATCGTTGTTGGGTTACTTCATTGACAGAAATGAGCCGCAGGTGAAAAGAGTTTGCACTGATCGAAAACAACTGGTGTAGCTAATGTAATGACTTCAACAAACACTTGTATGATCTTTTAAAACCAGTCACTAAAAGAATAAGTTAGTCCTAAAGACTACTCTGAGAATCTCCCCAATAGTCTAAATATCCCAAAAATGCAGTCCTGAAAAAGAAAAAAAAACTTTCGGAAGAAACAAATAACGTCTGCAAAATCGATCAGGACCCACCCAGAACAGTGAGCAGCCAAGGTCACTTGTAAAACATTAGTATGGGAAAATAAAAGCATCCTTTCTTGTCTGTTTACAAGTTACTACAGAAACGGATCTTCCCAAGAATCTCTTCTGTCTCCCTCAGCAGAGATCTGCCTGTGAGCCAAATGCAGCCCAACACCTGGTGTGTAAATAAAGTTTTATTAGCACACAACCACACCCATCTGTTTTTGCATTGTCCAGGCTGCTTTGCACAACAGTTACAAAGGATGTTGTTGAAAGACCGTTACTCGGAAAGCTAAGGATGTTCAGCACCTAGCCTTCTACAAAAATGTTTGTCAATCCATTCCTCACAAATTCAGGATGTTTTTCTTATTTGATAGTGACCATGAAGAGGGGCTTTTGTAAAAGATTTGATTTTTCTTCAAAAAATGCAGGATTATCAACTGTTTAAAATCAAGCTTTAAATGTTTTGAGGTCTTTACTGAGATATTGGACTCTCTCTTCTTGCCATTTTTTCTTTTTCACAACATTGGATAGCATATGAGGGAAGACCAATGATCCACATAGAAAACCACAGAGCAACAGACACCTGAATTTCACAAAGATGCCAAAAATACACATTGGAGAAAAGACACCATCTTCAACAGATAGTACTGATAAAACCGGACGCTCACATGTTGGAAAATAAAGCTAGATTGCTGTCTCTTACTCTGACTGAATTCTAAATGTCTCAAAGGCCTTAACATAAAAGCTTGAGGAGAAAGTAAGGATACCTGTTCAAGGTGCAGGCCCAGGCAAGGGCTTTCACAGGAGGACCCAGTTGCTCAGGAAGTAAGGCTAGCAATTGACAAATGAGGCTTCATGAAATTAAAAAGCTTCTGTTCAGCGAAAGAAACAGCTAACCATGTGAAAAGACAACCTACAGGGTGGAAGAAAATCTTTACTAGCTATCCACGTGACAGACGATTACTATCTAGAATGTAAAATAACTCAGTACACACAATGTAAAATACATACCTGTATGAAAAAATTAATTACATTAAATGTTTAATTTTTTAAAGTGCAAATGCCAAATGCATATTCTTATAAAAAAAAAAAAACCCTCGGATTGAGTATTTTGTACCCAATGATGAGCCAGGGCTGGTGAAATGGCTCTCCAGATAAGGGTCCTTGCTGCCAAGACATCAGGGAGGCAGGAGCTTGAGTCCCCTGGCCACATTGTGTCCACAGTCAACAGCAGAAGTGGGGATCCTGTCTTTGGCTCCTTTCTTTCTCCAAGACCCCATCGGTAGAATGATACTGCCCACATTTAGGGAAGCTCTTCCCACCTTAACTAACCAGCCAGATACATCACATACATTTGCAGAGCTCTGTTTCCATGGTGATTCCAAATCCCCTCAAGCTGACAATCAAGAGAGACCCTCACAACATTCAAAGGAAACATGCAATTACCTCTATATTTTGTTGTTTTCCTGGCCTAGGAGTTTAAAGTACAAGTCTTTTTCTGAATGTCAAGCAACCACAGCTCCTGGCCACTGTATCCTGTGATGCTGAACTACATGTGTTTGGTAGGTCAGGTACTCCATGCATTTTCAACCTAAGGTGGGCATACTGAGACAGCACACGTCATACTCTCCTTTGAGAGCATCTATACTTAGTAAGACAGATGGCACCTCAGAGTGTTGGACAGAATTGCCAGTGTCTCAATTGGAAAACAAAACATAAAAATGGCCTCAATGTTACTTCATAAGACTGTCATACCTGAATAGCAGTGGGAGGACTGGTACCAAGACACCCAAATTCTTAGTTATTCAAGACCTGTGTCTGCATGCTGCTTCTCACAAACTCTAGCATCTATGGGTGGGTGCTGATCACCTCAACACAATGCAAATGCTGTGTAAATAACAGCTATGCTACAGTGACAGGTGTGGGGGGGTGCATCAGAAGAGCATCAAAGTACTCATCAATTGGTTGCCTCTGATCTCTAGATCAATCATTACAAGAAATATCTCCATTGCCTTTGGAGAGGCAACAATGTAGACATATAGAAATATTAACCTCAAAAGGGGAAGGGGATAACAGGATTGCTTTGAAATTTGTAACTTTTACTCATTAAAATCTGTTATAGGCACACAAAAAAAATACAATCTTTAGAGTGAACCTGAGGAAAGGCTCATATCTAAATACAAAGCATCTACAATTCAATAAAAAGTAGACAACAATCTCTAGAAAATTAGGCAACATACATACATCCTCCAAAAAGATAGTTAAACATGCAATCAATTATGCTACAGAAATGTAAAATAAAATTATTAGGAAACACTCCTGAACACACAGACACACAAACACACAGACACACACACACACACAGAGACACAGAGACACAGAGACACAGAGACACACAGACCCACAGACACACACACGGCTAAAATTAAGGAGTGGCTCTCCTGTGCTGTTGGTAGAACATCGGCTGGCCCAATGTCCTAAGGAATATAGATACTACTATAGTATATGAAAATACTATGTATAAAAATTATAGAACATGATTAGGATTTAAGGGAGGCTTAAAATGTTACATGAATAGTTGCTATCATAATGAAATAAATTCTAATGGAATAAATATCCACTATATCGTTCACAGCAGCCAAGTAAGAACAAAGGAAATAATAAAGTTGAGGGCAGAAATCAATGAAAAAGAGCAAATACACACTAGAGAGTTTGATTGGGAAAGTCAAGAGAGTATCAGATTCTAGATCAGATGGTTAATTAGAAGCCTCGTCAAGGAAACTGTGAGAGGAAAAAAAAGATAATACATAACTATCTCTTTTCCTGAAAGAGATGGGATCGCTACATGAGCATTTAAGCCGGATGAGCCCTCTGAGGGGAGGAGGTAGGAGAATGTGAGTGTGCAGACTAGTTTTATCAACTAGGCACAAGCTAAAATCATCTGAGAGGAGAGCACCTCTATTTGAAAATGCCTGCATAAGGTCAGGATGTAGGCAAGCTTGTGGGGGTATTTTCTTAATTAGCAATAGGGATTTTCAGGAACAACAGAGAAACAGTGGGCAGGACACAAGTAAAACAGTATAGGAAAGAGAGCTAAGGGGGCCTCTTGGATTTAGAGGAGCTCAAGAGAAAGGTCGACTAGCTCAGGAGGATAATGCAGACAGAGATTTCTAAAGAGCTAGCAGATCAGCAGTAGGATCAGGCTTGTAAATGGATATTTTGTATGTAGTTAAGAGAATAAAGTCACCTCACTGAGCTAGCAGGTTTTTACCTCAGTTTATACCTCCAATGTCTATATTGGTAGAAATATTAGATAATTTAACTCGTTACCATAGCCAATTGGCTCTCTCTCTCCCTTATTATTTTGGAGACTTCATTGGGATCGTTTTTATATGTTTTTGGATGTTTCCACTGCATTAGATTTCCAACCACCCCTCAAATGCTCCTCAATTCTAGTTGTCTCTCTCCGCATTGCCTCCCCCGAACCATTCCATCCCCCCTTACAACCTGATCTTCCCATCCCCCAGCCCACCCATTAAAATCTATTTTTTCCCCTCCCAGAGAGATCCATGTGCCCCCACCCCATCCCTTCTATAACTCACCTGTCTGGATCTGTGGATTGTAGCTTGGTTGGTATTCACTTAATGGCTAATGTCCACTTAGAGCTGAACACAGACCATATTTATATTTCTGGATCTGGGTCACCTCACTCTGGAGGATTTTTTTCCTACTTCTATCCGATTCCCTGCAAATTTCATGATGTTATTTTTTGAAAGTTAATAAATACTCCAATGTGTAAAAGTGCCACATTTTCTCTATCCATTCTCCTGTCAAGGGACATCTAGGTTGTTTTCAGTTTCTGGCTATCACAAATAAAGCCACAATGAATGTGACGGAGCAAGCGTCCTTGTGGTAGGACATTATAGGTGCTTTGGGTCTATGTCCCAGAGTGGTACAGCTGGATCTTGAGGTAGATCAACCTTCTGAGGAACCACCACACTAATTTCCATGGGGCCTGTACAAGTTTGCACTCCCGGTAATGGAGGCGCGTTCCCCTTACTCTCAGCTTCGTCAGCATGAGTTGTTGTTGATCTTGGCTATTCTGAGGAGTGTGAGAAGGAATTTGAAAGCAGTTTTGAATTTCATTTCCCTGGTAGCTAAGGGTTTTGGACATTTCTTTAACTGTTTCTCAGGCATGTAGTTAATGTCTATATGCAGGTGAGGGCGGGCACAAGATAAGGCAACGCCTGCCATTGGGCAGTGAAAAAGCAAGGCAGTCACAGAGTTTTGGAGAGAGGGAGGAGAAAGGGGAGAGAAACCAAGATGGAGGAGGAGAAGGACGACCTCACATGGCCTTAAAGGAATATTTCATAAGGGATGGATTTTTATAGGACAATTTGTCTTATCTAGGTGGGCAGTTTATATCATTATCAATTGGTTGTGAGTTTATTGTGCAGAGGTTCTGTGAAGTTTTAATTTACTGATATAAATCTGATTATAATTTACAAGCTTATTGAGTTTTGAAGTTAACAGGTTACTTGGAGCTGTGATGACAACCACAGGAGACCAACACTGGGAATGAGAGCAGAGGCTGTAACAAGAGAGCCCGAGATAGCCCGTCTCTACATGGAGCTGGTGTGGCAGCCTTGGGGACTAGGATGGCGAGATCGATGCAGGGCCCAGAGAGTAGCCAGTGGCATCGTGAGATGGAGGTTAGGAGCTTAGCGGTTGTGATGCTTTGTTGATTAAGATTGCCACTTTGTGTGGATGACAATGTTCTTTGCCCTATAGATGCTCTTCAGTTTCATGAGGTCCCATTTTCAAAAATAATTTATTTTTATTTTCTATTACATGCATTGGTGTTTTCCCTGCATGCACGTCTGTGAGGATGTCAGATCTTTGCGCTATAGACAGTTGTGAGCTGCCATATTGGTGCCGGGAATTGAACCCAGGTCCTCTGGAAGAGCAGTCATAGGTATATAAGAGAGCTACTAAGTTCTGTGAGTTAATTTTGTATCCAGCTACGTTGTTGAAGGTGTTCATCCCAACTTTACCCTTATTTCTTTTACAGCTAATTTGTTACTAATTTTTAAATTTTGTTTTAAAGTTTTTTGTTTAGAAATAAGAAGCAGTTATAAAAATACAAGGAAAACAAATTGTGGAGTATAATTGCGACTCATGGTTTAGGGTATAAGTATTTATTAAAAACAATGAGCATTCGTGATCATAATAACCACATTCTCCTTTTCCCGGATTATAATATCAGTATATTATTACATTGCCATAGCATTCACGATGAACACATCCATAAAGGCCTCATTTATATTTTTTGCATTCTTCTTTTATGCACATGATGTCCTTCCTGATTCTTCTCTTTCCTTCATCGTGACTGAGCTTTTATCCTTAAATCTTTTTCATTGACATGAGCGCCTACTCCAAATCATTCCATGTCAATGTCGTGGGTTCTCAGCATCCATGCCTTCCATGGGACTGTCGTAAATCTACTGAGGCTGCTTCCCTTTCTTGACTCTCTTCAGTACCGTCCTCTGCCTTCTGCTCCTTCTTGCCCAGAGCTTCTGAGTTCTTCCCTGTGTGCTTTCATCACATCCTGAGTTCTCTCAGGGTGTGACTTCTTGCCTATGTGAACACTCTTAGGTCTGTACGACTGGTGTCTTCTTTTATAATCTCTCACTTCTGCCAGGATCTCTGGGTAAGATTTTGGACTTTTTCAGATATTGCTTTGACTGACTTAAGCAATCAAGTCTACAAAGATCAATGTCATTTTCAATGACTTGAGAACCAGACCACTTTGTCTCCCCAATGGCAAAGTCATCAAGAGTATGATGAGTGAGGACACAGAGTGAAGACACAGAGTGAGAACACAGAGTGAGGTCACAAACAGACCATGTTTCATCAGCAGACCTTCAACGGGCACAAGAAATACATAACCCAATTATTTGATTTACGATTATCACCATGTTTTCTGAATGGTGTTCTAGCTCATTTACTTATCTGGGATTGTTAATCCTTATCTAATCAAATAAGTCTTCACATTCTTGTCCATTTCACTCTTTTCTTATTGTACGTGACCCACTTACTATTAAATTCCATGTGCTCTGCTAAAGAAGATTTAGGCATTTGTTGTCTAGAATCATAGGGCAAACCACAACTTCATCCTCCACCACCTACCAGCTCATCCTGGGATCCAGCTGCTCCAAGCTCCATCCCAGGGAGGCGGTTACCTCCTCCACTGCCTGCAGCTCTTCATCAGCTGAGCTCATCCTGCAAACCAGCTTGCCACAAAGGTTGCAGCTCAACTCGTAGAAGTCTGTTTCCAATTATTGTTTCTGCTCTTATATATCTACTTCACAGTGGTTTTTCTTCGTTTGACTATTGCTCAATTAGGTTTTAGGATTACTCTAGATCTTCCTCCACACAGGGTAGGATTAGACATCTCCTATTAGTTTTTCAATGCCCAGGCCATATACTTTCCCTCTCCTTCCTATCTGTTTCCCTTTTTCCACCTTTCTTGTTCCTCCTCTTTATATTTGATAATGACAACCTTCCATAGCCTTAGCACTCCCTAAAATCTATGCACACTAACAGTATGTCAGCTTTCCAGTTACTTTCTTTTACCTTTTCTCAAAGTTTATCTAATAGTGATCCCACCTGTCTCCTGCCCATGCCTAATTTTAGGGACTAAGGTCCAAGAATATACATCACACAACCTTTGTCCTCCTATGGTTACCAGAGTCAAAGGTGACGCTGTTGTTAGTGGGAAGTGCGACAGTTGCAGAGTGGCATATTTAGCAGCGGTGTTGCTCTAACGGGCACTACTCTATTCTGGGAGTAATACAAAGGCAACAATAGACACCCTGATCTTCTGCACTGAAGACAGAACCTCTGAACTGTACACTCAACTCCACAGCATCCTACCCTACCTGAACATTGCAAATCCTTCAACAGAAAGAGTACAGTTGAGACGTAGGAAGGGTAGGTCAGTGGTTAGGAAATCTTATTGTGCTACCAGAGAGACTAAGTTCAGTTCCCAGCACCCACACAGTGTTTAAAACCATCCATAACTACAGTTTCATGGGTTCCACATCCCTCTTCTGACCTATGAGGGAACCAGGCATGTGTGTGATACACATACTTACATTTGGGGAACGCACACACACTAAAACACACATCATAAACACTAAAACTGGTTTTTAAAAATTCAAACAACCAAATAACACCAGATCCATAAATTTCAACCTAGCGAAGAATCATGAGAAGCTAAAATGACATAGCTCCTCCAAAATTACTAATCTCACAATAATGGCCTTCAGTAAGACTAGACAAAATCCCAAATACCTCAAAGAATGCTTACAAAGATGTTCAAAGAAATAAAAAAGAACACATCACAGAGAGAAAGAGAGATCAATGAAAAAAAGGAAATCAGTATGAGAGATAAGAGAGGAACTCGATACAGGGAAATGCTGAGGAAAAGCCAAACTGAGACGCTGGAGATGAAAACACTCCAATAAAGCACTGTGGAGAGCCTCACCGATGGGACAGATCAGGGAGAGGACAGTATCTGTGCTTTAAGTCAAGGTGAGAACATTGGAACATTCCAACAAGACCAACAAAAATAAATCAGAAGAAGGCACCAATAGCTGATTCTTGCAAGGTGCATCCTGACCTCCACATATGTACCGTGGCACACAGACACGTGTACACACACACAGCAAATGAATGTAGTAAGAACTGAAGAGCTAAAGGAAGAGGTGGAGTGCTGTAGAACTCTCTCTCAGGCATGTCCTAGTCTACTATCGTTACTGTGACAAAACACTGGCCAAATCGGTGTGGGGGAGGGGGTGTTTCACTTACAGGTCATCAAGGCCCTCAATTCAAGGGGAGTCAAAGCAGGAACTCAAGGCGGAATCTGGAGTCAGCAACTCAAGCAGAGACCATAGAGGAACGATGCTTACTGGCTCGCTTCTCCTGACTTGCTCAGCTTTCTTATATAGCCCACACCTGCCTGATTAGTGGTGGCACTTCCCACAGTGCCATTCTACATCAGTTAGCAATTAAGAAAATACCCCCCCCACACATGGCCAAAGGCCACCTGATCTAGGCAGTTCCTTAGTGGAGTTTCCCTCTCCCCATGTGACTCTGGGTTGTGTTCAGTTGTCAGCTGAAGCTATGACCATTGCTCTCAGGAACTCACAGCAGCTGTGATTTCCTGAACAAGACCTGACTAAGATTGGGCCAATCAACACTCCTTTGTGAAGTGGGGAGTTTCACAAAGCTCTACCTCTTCCTGGGTATCTATGGACAATGAGTGCTTGCTGGAGGCGGGCGTGTGTCTACATCAGTGGGCTAGCCACTGGTTAGTACCTGTGCTCCTTCAAATAACCCTCACCCATGCTCCTGTAAAGAAGTCTAATGAGACTCATTGGGAGGTCACTAAGCAACAACAACAAAGACATGAGTGTGAGAACCAGACTGGTTCAGAAGAGGAAAGATCAGTGAGGTAGAAGGAGACAAGACAGGGTAACTGGGGTGAATATGAAGAAGATGCTTAACATATGTATGGAAATGTCATAATGGTAGCCACTTCATGTACAATAAATACTGTTAATTTAAAAAGGAAAATCCAGGCCAGGAGGTGGTAGCTCACACCTCTAATCCCAGTACTTAGGAGGCAGAGGCAGGCGGGTCTTTGAGTCTGAGGTCAGTCTCTGGTTTACAGTGTGGGTTCCAGATCAACCAGAGCTACGCAGAGAAAACCTGTCTTAAAATTAAGATAATAATAGTAATAATGATAATAATAATATTTAAAAAAAATAAAAAAGGAAAATCCAGAGAAGCCTTGGGATGCGGCTCAGTGACGGCACTCTAGCTAGCATTCAAGTAGTCCCTGAGTTTGTGGGAAATGTACTGTTGGCATGGACACATCCTTGTCCAAGACCCCAAAGCCTCAGACCCATGGGAACGGCAAAGACTTTCCCTGAGTCAGGCTCAGGCAAAGCCTCCCTCTGGTCAGCGTGTGAATGTGACAGTATATGCAGAAACTATTGGCCGTAG
Source organism: Rattus rattus (assembly GCF_011064425.1). Classification (NCBI taxonomy): domain Eukaryota; kingdom Metazoa; phylum Chordata; class Mammalia; order Rodentia; family Muridae; genus Rattus; species Rattus rattus. Next base: position 64,945,691 of record NC_046160.1, read on the forward strand.
CTGTCTCCTCTTAGATAACTTCAGCCTGAGACTGCTCCCCTACAGAGACCTCCTCCTGAGACCAGCTGAGCCTGTCTCCTTGTTCATCTGTCTACAGTGAACCTGCCTCCTTGCTCAGGTAAATAAAACAAGCTATCCGAGTTTCTGGGTTGCTGTTGTTGCTGCTGTGTCTCCCCCAGAGTACACAGTGCACATGATCCCAGATCTTACATCTGTCTGTCTGTATCTGTCCTGTATCCACTCCTTCATCACCTCTGTCAGGTGTTCAGGACCCAGTTACACAGGACCCAGCATGAGTTCAACGTTCAATGTGGAGCTGCTTGCTGCTTATGATTGTCTACGCACTAGTGTCCAATTCTCGATGGTTCCATGCTGCTGCTCTCTGCCTACGCTCTTCTTCATGCCCTGAGGGTAGGGTCAGTATGGTCCACTTCTTGCACCCAGCACTTTATCCTTCCACATGCTCAGAAAGATGCCATCAACTTCTATGTGATAGAGACTAGTCTTGAATGGTGGTACATCTTTTAGTCAACATGTCCCCTTTGTCCCTGTTTGTTAATCTGGAGAAATGATGTTTCAGATGACTCAACAGAACACTGTGTCTTTAGGAACATAGAAGCCTCCCTCAGAAAACACCTGACCCACTCCTTGGGATGATGGTTTGGCAAGACAGGCTGACCTGCTAATGAGGGCAAGCATTTCCCAGGTCCACCAGATAAGCCTGAAGAGGATCAAAGGCTTGACTCCATAGCTGCCTTCATGAAATGCCTCAGCCATCACAAGGTCATTAAGGTGGGCACCACCATGGTGCATCCTGCCAACCCAGTCATCCTGCATGCATGCTCGCTCCCTGGCCTTGTCATTTTGAGTGTTCCCACTGTTACCTCTTGTACTGAAGACCTGGCTGCTTCTCAGATACCAAATCCAAAGAACATGGATATCTCTAATACTCTGGTCATTGGTCTCTTTGCACTCTGTACGCTAAAGATCTACTCAACTTCTCAGTGAACCACCTGAAATTCCTGACCAAACCACCAATTCTTCAGTCGCTGGAGGGCTTAGATATCTGCTTTGGAAAGCATTGTCAGCTCAAATATTTTTGTTTATTAAGCAGAGTCACCTGTTGTAAATTAATCTCAGTCAGGGGTCCCTACCCTGCCTTTGATCATTCAGTTCCCAGATAAATGACACAAAACCTTTATATTTATTACAAGCCTTTAAAGCACCAGACCTGGGCAGATCTCTACCCTCTAAGCTATTAAAATCTACTTCCCTATCAATAACCCTGAGCTATAACTTGCCATGTTCCATCCGGGCAGCTCTTAACTTCAATTGGCCAGCCCTCACGGCCATGTTTTCATGACTCACCTACCCCATGGCGTCTTCTCCTCTCTCCCTCTTGGTTCTCCTCAGACCCCAAGTCCGGGACCTGAAACCCCACCTACCTCTCTTCTGCCCAGCTACAGGTTATCAGCATCTTTATTCAAACAAAAGTTTTAAATTAAGGAGCAGGTTTACACAGCATCACTTGGTGTCTGTGAGGAATCTCTCGTCCCCGAGGCAACCAGGGATCACAACATAACAACAGGCCAGACCTCACAGGGACCTGTCTCATGTCAAATCCCTGGAGGTCACCTATGGCGCTGTGAAGCTGTTTATATGGCGGAGGCCTGCAGTGCAGTCTGGTGAACTCTTGGTTATGGGTACTGGTGACTTCCCCACTGTGAGCAAGGCTGAGGTTGGCCAAAGGAACCTGTGGGTCAGAGCCAGAGGCACTGAGATGGCTGATGCAGGAGCAGGCCATGTTTTTTGCATGAAACTCTCCACAGGCTGTCCAGAGACACTGCCAGTGTGTGTCATCACACTGCCACGTCAAAGCCTGTAGCTGTAGAATGAGGAATAATGCATTAGACCATCCAGTGCAAGTAGAAGACAGTGCCTACCCCATTACTTTACAGAAGGAACCTAGACAGGGGCTGCTTGCTTGTCTGTTGTCATAGGTCACTTATCTACCTCTCGAAGCTCTGAAAATTACCCCTTGAACCAACGATTACAGAAGAACTGTCTTCTCTCCCTAACCAACTCTAGGATTCTTTCAAGTGTTTCATTTCTCAGGTTTGAGCCTGCCACGTTCATCATGAGTTGGCCCTGGAGGCAGAAGAGCCTGGAGATGCTGATGATGCAGTCAGCATCACCACTGCTCTGGCCCTGTAGCTCTCACCTGAGCCAACTGCACAGCCCAGAGAAGAATGCGTCATAGCAGGTAAGGGGCTCTAGCACCCATGAGAGGATGGCTGGGAACTTAGATGATGCAATCATCTCATTTATTTTTAAAGCATTTGGAATCTTACTGAAAAGTCTCTAGCTGTCTACAGGAACTAAAACGGGTGCCTGACAGTCTCCGTCCAAGTCTTAGAGACTTTTTCAGAGTCCACGGTACAAAGTGAGGTGTTTGATCTTTTGAACAAAACAGCTGGAATTGCAAGATTCTTTCTTACAGGGAGGTGGCGAAGATATGAAATATCACCAGTTTACTCCACAGCAAGGACAGATGTGAGCTATTTTTCTGCAGGTGCGAGACCCCGCCTGGAATGTGGCAAGCATCTTCTGTAACTCTTCTGGGCTCTTCTCCAACATTGCATGTAGCCATCCAGAGTCGGCCAAGCTCTAGCTGTAAGATGTTTGTATTGGTGACTTACGGGTCCTTTATCACACCTCTTAGCAACATCTCTGGGACCAAGATTCAGCTCTGAGTACCATGGACCATGTATCATGCCTGTAGTAAAACCACTGGCAGATACAGAAAGATGCTGGTGGAGGATGGATTACAGCTTGTGTGGTGTCCAAGAACACAGGTAGGCAGTCCCCAGGCACAGCACACTCAGCTTCCATTGGAGAGGACCTCAGGATGCTGATCCTGCTCCACGGGTAACAAATGTTGAGGGCAGCTGTTGGAGTCTTTGAACTGGCTTTCTATTGGCCTTCTTCTTGTTGATTTGTTGTTATTGTTTGTTATAAAAGGTGAGATTTGCATAAAGGTGAAAGATGCATAATCCCAAATCAAGTTGGAATCATTCTATGGCAATACCTTCTACAACAATTTTTTAAAAGAAAACCAAACCCTTTGATCTGAGAAGATTTGGTTGTTTGTGTTGAAAAATCTTGGATGCCCTCTGTGGCCCTGGTCAGTTTCTCCTTGGGAGCCTGTCAGCATGCAGTCCTGGTCACACAGAGAGGAATGGAGTTCTCGGGGCAGAGCCCAGTGCCTGCTCCTCATTTGTTACTCCTGCTCATGGAAAGCCACTGGAGAAGAAGTGCATGAAGGAAGGTAGGAAATGTATGCCTGTGCATGTTTCAAACCAAATAATAATAAAGCCAATCAACATCTAGTGAGATTAATCCACAAGGAAGAAACGACACACAACACACATCTGTAATATAAAGAGAAGAACGATGCTGCATGTGGGAAGGAGGAAGACTTGTGCTTCCTTCCTCTTCCTGAGAGACCTGAAGTAATGTGTGAGAATGGATTGTTATCCCCTCAACACAGAAAACCCCAGAGAAAGAAGTCAACAAGTCAAGAGACCCATGGAGCTGCCCATGCCATCAAGGGTGTACACATTTGCAAATCGCCCCATAGGCTTTACATAAGCAGTTTGTACCAGTCTGTGATGGAGTCGGCAGGAATGCCCAGGCCAAACAGTGGGACAGCACACAGGGTTGACGACTGCCCCCCCCCAAAGAGTGTTAAATTATGGCTAGATACATGGCAAGTGATGTGGCCTGTTTAAGTAAAGGAACAGACTCAGGCAAGTAAGCGTGCAGGACACGTTCCGAGCTCAAATACCTGTTCCTTAGCTCCCCTTGGCCCAAGGGTCCAATCCTCTCTGAAGAGAAACAAGTTGTTCAGAGCCACAAGAAGAGGCTTCATGGAAGAAAACTATCCCGGAAGAAACAAAAACTTGAATTTGGGAGCCCCTGAGACGACTGAGTGGGTAGACACTGGAGACCAAGCCTGACAACCTGAATTCTAACCCCAGGAGAGAACTGTTTCCTGCAAACTGTCCCCTGACCTCTACACATGTGTAATAGCATGACGCACACACATAGGCAGACTAAATAAAAGGAGGAACTGTAAAATGGATTAAATGTTTCCATTAAAGCTGTGTTTATTTAAAAAGAATAAGGTTGGTATAAAATAAATGCAGATAAAAGAAAAATTAAAATTTATCATGAATAATGCTGTACTGACTGGTTAGAAAGTGAAGGCCTAATGAATTTCCAGAAATAACCAAAAACAGGGACTGGGGAAGAGTAGAAGAAGGGACTGGCCTATCTTTCAGTAGGTAAAGCGCTTGGCACACGAGCGTGCAGACCTCCGTTTAGATGACTGTACCCGTGTAAACAGCACCACCCATGGCCCTAATGCTGGGGAGGTGGAGGCAGGCAAGATCCCGGGGGGGTTGCTCGCTATCTGGCTCTGAAACAGCAAGATCCAAGCTCATTGGTGGAGTTAGGAGTCCAATTGGTTTGTTTTAGAAAACTGATTGATGTAATTCATTAGAGGATTAGAGATTAGAGGACAGACTGTCAATAGAGATAAAAGTATGTTGGTACCAATAAGGATAGTCCAGAATAAGTTAACCATAGATGTGCAAGACCCTATGGAGAAGCAGAGAAAACCTATATAATGGAGAACTACTCAACTAAAAGTAAAATTAAAAAAAAAAAGTAAAACTAAAATTAGAATTCTGGGGCCAATGAATGGCTTAGTGGGAAAAGGCGCTTGCTGCCAAACCTGACTGCCTGGTCTGGTCTCCAGGGGGAAAAGAAGAACTGACACCTGCAACTTGTCCTCCGACCTCCAAATGTTCTTCACAGCACACACACACACACACACACACACACACACACACACACACACCATAAAAAGGATTAACAAAAGAGCCTCAATACTATTAAGCAGTAATTCAATATGATGCCAGTAACACACAAGTCTCCTCGTTTGGGTTTCTGCTTCATGTTGATTATTTTAGTGGCACCAAAAGGAATTCAGCACCAAAGGAAATGTGGAGGTACCGAGAGCCCAGGACCCCAACAGGCTCTGAGGATAGGTGAGCCTGCCACAGCAGTGCCATGGTGATAGCACAAGGTGACATTATTCTCAGAACACGAGGGGTGTCTGAGGGAGAGGTTCCATCCTGAGTGTGGTATCGCAGTTCCACACTGGGGAGGTGGGGGCTAAGCAAGAAGGAGAAGAGGACCTGAGATCAGCCTTTACCCATGGACATGGTGGGGTCGGCTGCCCCCATCCAGTCGCCTCCTCCATGACAAATGGAGCCCCTCTTGGCCAAAGCTGCTTTTATTGGGCATCGTGTCACAGAACAGAAAGACAAATACAGCGCGAGGCTCTGTGAAAAGCGATGGATATGACAGTGTCAGCCAGAGATGACTTTGATGTGTGACGATGAGACAACTGAATAACCCCCTTCTTCCCACCCACCCCACCCCATCTCCTTCCCATCCCTGACTATGATTTGTAAACTTTCATGCTGTCGTTCTGTTAGGTTCTACATATGAGAGAAGGCATGAAGGTGGGAAGTAAGAACACAACGTTCTTACTGAATATGGTGCTTGTCTGGTTCCATTCATTTTCCTAGGAATGATTTGTCCTTCTTCATGACTTCATAATACTCCACTACGTATCTATGCTCTGTTTCCTTTCTCCATTACTCTGCTGATGGGCAGACACCTAGGCTGCTTTTTCTGTGATGAATTTTGTGATGGCAAATAGTGCTAGAACAAACATAAGTGTGTGCGCTCTGTTATAGGCCAGCTCAGATTTCTTTTACAGATAAGAAGACATAAAAATGGCCAATAATTATATGGAAAAAAAATCACTGTCTTCAACAGTCAGGGAAATGTAAAGCACAGTACGATGGGGGTCAGCAAGAGGTTACAAGATGACAGCACTTGTCACAGGAGCCTCACAGCCATGACTTGGTCTCCAGACCCCCCAACAGAAAGGAAGAATACACTCATGGAGGTTGTCCTCTTACCTCCATGCATATCAGGGTACGTGTGTGCTCTGCCCTGTCTTGGAAGGGTGATGGTTCTCGTCTTATTAGATGGCTCTAGTCTTACTAGACACCACTATCTCTACCTTTGCTAAGTACGCCATTCTGAGCACCTACCACTGTGCACACTATCACGCAGCTGGAGTAGCCAGTCCCAGCCAGCAGGGAGGAGCCATACCTAGAACTCTGGTGGGTGCTCAGAAAACAAAGAGCATCATTGTATCTGTTCCAGAGAAACATCTTTTGTCCTAGAAAAGCAGTTTCTGGCAATTTCAAGCCAGAAACCCAGCTACAACCCACATCAGGCAACGGAGGCAACCACCAAGATGACACAGAGTTTGTCTGGACACTGCTATGTAGGATATGCTATCTCTTGAGATCTGTGCCGCCGCCTCCTCAAGTTTGGCGGTTTGAGGAAGGGTTGTGCTCCCTTTAACATGTGTTATGCAGCTAAGTATGGACCAAAGCTAGTGGAACACTTCAGAATAATGCCACACTTCAGTGTGGCGTCCTTGCTCAGGGGCCACACTGATCTCCCCTATACTGTTGCTGCTTGGTCACATGTGCCACCATAGTAGGCACTCTAGATCTCTTCTTCATCAGAGTTCAGTTTCTGTGGGAAATAATAGGCCACTACAACCAACCAGTTTAAACTTTAAGTGGCTGTGAAGGCAGCGTAGAGGAATATTACCTTGAAATAAAAATGAAGGGACCATGTGTTTAAACATTTGTTCCCCAACCAGTGCTGCTGTCCTAGATGCTGTGGAAACTTTAGGGGGTGGTGTCTAGCTGGCAGAAGTGGGTTGCTGTGGTGAACCTTTGAAGGAATCTCCCTCTGGCTCCTGGGGTGGACAGCTGTCATCTACCATACGCTCTCTCTACACACGTAGTCTACCCAAGCGTGTAGGGCGAAGAGACTAATGGCTGAGCCCTGTGAACTGGTGAGACCAAATCCATCTCCCCTCGCTCCAGTCGTTTCTGTCAGGTTTCTTTGGTCAGGGTAGTGTGGAAATAGCTCACACACCTTACAACTCCCTTTGCCAAGCAGTTGTCGGGGGGAGGGGAGGGCAGAAAATAATAATAACCAAATGAGTCTTCCCAGCTTTGTTTTCCTCCTCTGGTCACTCCTGTTACTTTCTTTGGCACTTACATTTCCCCGCATGGAAAGCTCTAAGTATGAGCCTCTTCTTCCTGACGCTCAGCTCTTCTCTGTATTTCCACTCATTTCTCTCTGGAAACTTCTGTCTTCAGAATGTAATTCCGACTCTGGGCTGATGACTTTCAACACACGAGGCCTGAAAGCTTAAACCACTGGCCCTCCAACAGTCTCGTAGCCATCTGTCCCAGAATGGCCCACCATCAGCTCAAACTCTCCACCCTCCACACTGAACTCATTTTCTCCTCCACCAAAGCAGCTGACCCTTGCAAATTCCTCGTTTCCATCTAGCACTTGCCTGGCAATCAAAACCTCATTGTTCGAACAGCCTTTCCCTCTTTCATCGTCTGCATCCGATCGCTCCCCAAGCCCTCTCATCCACTTCTCAAGACTGATGAAACTTTAGGCAGCAGGTACAGGGAGCCATTGACAGTGGCAGGGGCTTCACAGGGATGTAGTTAGCTTGATTTTGAATACAGGTCTGATTGTGATGTGCACAGTATACGGGAATAAGAAGTGGGCACTCAGCTACACTTTCAAAGTCTGGGAAACCAGATTTGGTTCTGAGTCCTGGTTCTTGATAGCTACGAGATCTTCAGACAGATGCCTGCTCTCTCTGTGCTCCAAAAAGTCTGGCAATAATGTCCACCCTGCAGAAAATATTAACTCTGCCCTTTCTCCACTTCTACCACCAGAAGCTCACTTCAAAACCCATCTTCCAACTGCTGGACTGTGGCCAGCTGAGCTCCTGACTTCCGATTCCAGTTTACTGCATCACAAGCAGCCTCACATCCAAAGCAATGCAGCCAACCCTATCACTGTGTGTGATACGCCCACAGCTGTCAAAGGCTCCCTACACGCCAAATGGCTGGTGTACATATTTGTAGATATGTCACTAAGAATCATCAAGTCTGGACTGGCAAGATGGTACAGAGACTAAGTAAGGATGCTTGCCGTGAGAGCTTAATGACCTGAATTCAAGCCCCAGAACACACATAAAGGTGGTAGGAGAGAGAGGACTCCACAAAATGACCCTTGGCCTCCACAGGCATGCTATGGCACATATGACTGTCATCCCTTCCCCAACCCCCATAGGCATGCACAAACATGTAAGAAATGCACTTCTGTCCGTTTGTTAACTCCACCCTGCAGGCTACCCCTCTGCCAGTTGCCTCTCCTCCAGGATCTCTGAGCTCTGCACTCTAGGACTTTATTCTATGCCTCGTTGTAATTGATTGTTCTGTGTTTCCTTCCCAGACTTAATATAAAAGAGCATCGTTATATCGACTAAGAAAGCGGGCCAGTTCCTGGGGACCAGGGCTCCTGCCTGATCCCATCTCGCTGGAACCCTAAGCATCACAATAGCACAAACATTATTTCTCAAGAAATACTATGGGATACATGTGATATGTCACCGCTTGCTGTAGACACATTAATTACCTTTGGTCGTTATCAGGCAGGTTTAAAATACAGCAATCCCCAAAAAGTAACAACAAAATTTTAACTTTTTAAATGTTAGCATAGTGTCCTGTGGAACTCAAACTTCCTTTAAGTAAATAAAGCATTGTTAAATGCCACTGAAATCTAACCCATGGTATCATTCCTGTCCTCTTCCACTAGAGGTACCCATTTAGATGGCATTCTTCTTAAAATTTTATTCATAAATAGGACATCGATATTACTTTAAAAAATTTTTAAATCATATACCTATAATCCTAGTGCTCAGGTGACTAAGGTTGGAGAATCAGGAGTTTAAGACCAGCCTTAGCTACACCAAGATTTCAATGCCAACATAAACTACATGAGATGAAACTACTGTTTCAAAAAGCCAAGAAAAAGTGGTTTTCCATATAAATGTTTATGTCACATTTACATAAAAATGTTTATTCATTTGCTATTTCTTTTCAACTGGCTGTTAGGTTTTTAAGATCCAGTCTACATCAATCTCATAGGTTTTGTCTCCTCGCTGTTTCACAATGCTCTGTTGTACAACTCAACTCTCATGTATCCATCCCAATGCTGACACACATGTAAGGTGCCTCCATCTGTCTGCTATCCTAAGCAGTAGAGCAAGGAACATTCTGAAAGACGGAAGGCAGCCCGCATCAGTAAATAAACCCACATGTGGTCTGTGACTGTCAAATAACTCTCCATGTGTGTTCTCTAGATTTTAAACCTTCGAACAGTCTAATCATGTCTCAATTTGCAGTATCCCACAGTTGACGTGGCATATGAAGAACTAGAAGATACAGCACACTGGAGACTGAGGCAAGGGGATTGTGAGTTCAAAACCACCCTGAGCTTCACAGCAAGTTTCTGTTACAGCCAGACAAGCAAAACGACAAACCCCAGTCTCCCAGTGCCAGAATAGTGACTTTTTTCTGAGCTCTACCAATCCCAATATAGTACTGATCAATGTATCTCACACTGTCTATCAATATGTCACAGGCAATACTTAACAACAATCAAAAATGAGAAATTAGCACATACATCTAGGTAAACATCTCTCACCTTAGCCCAAAGCCTTTTCACGTTCACTCAGCCCTCACTGAATTAATATCATTGAACTTAGCAGCTTCAGACAGTGTTCTAGAACTTGGGGATCGATGGTAAGTAAGGCAGAGGCTGATCCCCCAGAGTGTGTGCTTGTTTTAGGATAGTCAGAGTTACACAGAGAGACCCTGTCTTGAAAAACTAGGGTGGGGGTCAGTTTGGGGGAGGGGAGACAGTAGCCAAATTGGCAAACACAAAATATACCACAGGGTGACACTTGCTGCGCTGTTAAGATGGGGGTGTGGTATAATTCAAGGTATTCCCTGCAACTAGAGTCCAAGAGAACTGTCGTCTGGATGAAGGGCCAGTTTAGCTGGCCATACTAACTTTTCCAAGTGAAGAAACAAATGTGCAATTTCAGTTAATGTTAGTCAGTATTAACTTAAATGTTAATGGCCGCATGTGACTAGTGGCTACTGTGCAGGGCAGCAAAGCTGGTCCAAAGACAGTAAGAGTGTCTGGCCAGCACCAGCCCACCCACAGAACCCTTGACCCAAAATGTGTCCTGCCTACAAGATATGCAGGGATAAAGACGGAGCAGAGATCGAGGGAATGGCCAAACAATGGCTAGCCCAACATGAGACCCATCCCATGGGGACGGGGAGCCAACCCCTGACAGTATTAATGACACTCTGCTATGTTCGCAGGCAAGAACCTAACGTAACTGTCGTCAGAGAGGCTCCATCCAGCAGCCGATGGAAACAGATGCAGAGATGCACAGCCACACACTAAGCAGAGCCCAGAGAGTCTTGTGGAAGAGTTGTAGGAAGGATTGAGGGAGTCAGAGGGTGTTAGCATTCTGTCTAAGCTCCACCTCCAGCTACCTAGCAACATTCAGGTGTGCCTGGCACTATAAAAGGGGCTGCTTGCCCCCTCCTCACTCTCTTGCTTCTTGCTCTTGTTCTCTCTCTCTCTCTCTCTCTCTCTCTCTCTCTCTCTCTCTCTCTCTCTCTCTCTCTCTCTTCCCCCTTTGTCCCTTCTCTCCCCATTCCCCTCCCTACTTCCCTCCACGTGTTCATGGCCTCCTCTCCTTCTCTACTCTTCTCTACTCTCCCTTGTCTTGTCCTTTCATTAAACCTTTCCACATGGTACCACGTTGACCTGGTCTGGTTTGTCTGGATGTAAAACCCAGAATTCTACCCCAACAGAGAAGTCTCCTCAAGAAGACCGACAAAGCCAACAATGTGGGCCCTTGGAGCTCACAGAGACTGAACCACCAACTAAAAAGTATGCGTGGTCAGGTCCTAGAACCCCTACACTTATGTAGCAGATGTGCATCTTTGTGGGTCTCGTAACAATTGGTGCAGGGGGGCAGGGGCTAAGGGGACTGTCTCTGACTCAGACTCTGTGGCCTGCCTTTGGATCCCCTTTGCCTAGCTGGGCAGCCTTGTTTGACCTCCGTAGGAGAGTATGCACGTTGTCCTAATGCAACTTGATGTGCCGGGTAGGTTGGTACCCTTGGGGGGAATGGGAAGAACTCCCCCATCTCTGAGGAGAAGAGGAGGGAGGAATGGGGGAAGGGGTGGAAGAATGGGACTGGGAGGAGAAGAGGAAGGGGGACTTCAACAGGGATGTAAAATGAATAAACAGACAGACAAACAAACAAACAAAGGCCAGGGAAGAGCGGCTGTCCAGAAATGCCGAACCTGAGGGGGCTGCATCTAAGTTTATGGTCATAACCCCTGCAGCATCCTGCGTCTGCTGACACTTGGAAGAGAGCCTAAGGAGGTTGGGTTGTTACTTGCAAAACACTGCTGTTTTTGTGCTGATGGGAAAGTTGGGAGTGGAGAGGTGATGATATAGAGGAGCGGGAAATGGAAAGGAGGCATCTCGGGGAAATGTGAGGCGACAGGAAACAAGACACAAGAGGAAGGGCTGGTCTTGGACAGCCATGGTGAATCCACTCACCAGGGAGCGGCAACAGGAGCACAGACACTGTGTGCAGCAGTCAGAGACAGGATAATTGGGGAGTGGCAGCCCCTTGCTGTGCTCCCCTGAGAGAAGAGCTTTGGGAAATCAGGAACAGATGGGAGGGGAGGAGACCTTGGAGGAAAGATAGGGTAGTGGCAACTTTGGAGAACATCTGTGTAACAGAACGGCTAACAGTCCTGACCATTTTCAATTTGTGGTTGTGAACTTGTCATGTTAACACACAGTATGGCTAATTTTGCCCCCCCCCACTCTCCCCATCACCACCTTGGCAACTTTTGTGCTGAGAAAGCACTGAGCATTGAGCTATATGCAAACCTAGCTTCTTCAGCAATTTTAGCTGCCTGGGGACAGGCACAGAGCTAGCGTGTTTGTTAGCAGAATACAGGAGAGCCAGAGGGACAAGGGAGTTCGGTGTTTGCAAGGAAGTTATTACACATGAGCACATGAACTCTAAGTTGATTCAGGAAGGAAATGAGGGCATGAGGCTGTTGACAGTGAAGATGTAATAACGCGTGCAGGTCCAAACAAAATATGAATAGGGTTCTGTGGGTCTTATTGAACCTGACAACCTGATCCTAGCGTTTACGTGTGGCACCAAGGACCAAGAATATTCAGAGGTCTGGGGCCTTCACTCCATGGCACAGCACTTGTCTTGAAAGGACCTAGTTCAACCCTGGACAAAAAGGAAGAACGAAAAAGATCGTGACCCAGTAAATTGATGAAGAGCTAAGCTGTGGGACCCAATAGCAGATACCAGGACTTTTTTTTTTTTAATATAGTAATTATCACAACACAAAATGGATCACAGAGAAAAATGTGGTACTAGCCACACATACCTAATAGAAGACAGACGTATAAGAGAACATGAATACATGAATACCTCCTGGTATAAGGGACATCAGATGTTGCAGCTGGCATTGAAAGGGTTCATAATAAATGAAGCTGGTAAAATAGGATGCCCATATTAAACGAAGGGAAATCGCTTATTAAGCCACACCATACTTATGGATTTAATATGAAACCCAAAGCCATAAAACTGTTTTAAAGAAAATGAAGAATATCTTTACAACATGGAGAGTAAATAAGAAATCAAAGAAGGACCCCACGGGAAAAAACTAATGAATTTGAATGTATTAAAATTCAGAATGCCTGTTCAAACAATAAAATAAAGTGAAATATAAGCCAAAAACTAGGAATGGGTGTTTTTAACACATAAAAGGCAACAGAAGATTCTACTGAAAATATGAAGATCTATTGGACCGTTGCAGCCAAGAAAACAAAGAAACACACAGACTTTCACAGCATAAGAAATACAAATGATTCAGAAATGCAAAAAGATCACACTCAAATGCATTATTACATTGGTAATCAGAAAAGGGCAAATTAAAACACAAAATCTATTTTGTGTTTGCTGTTACAAACAACAGTTAAGGGTTGTTTGATTGATTGGTCGAGGGGGTGGAGGTGGGGTGGGGCCTCTGGGAAACAGAGAACTCTCATGCACTGCAGGTAGACTAGCCGGAGTACAACTCAGAAGACTGCACACCTCTTGACTCCATTAGCACCACCCTGATAAGAAGTCTTTTGACTCCCAAATGTCCACAATAAAAACAAAACAAAAAACAAAAAACAAAAAAAAAACCTGCTCAGTCACAAACACTGTTTGCCAGGAGAGGGGCAGACTCAGCTGAACGCTACTGAGAACCATTCCAAAGAAGCAACAATGTTACCACCTAAAGGACAGCTGTGAGTGCTCCAGCAGCTTCCGGTCACGTGGCTAAGTGCCTACCGGATGTCCCACCCTCACTTTATACAGGATTGCGTACTGAATCACCACTACATCTCAGTGTGCAGAGGGGGGTTGGGGATTTAGCTCAGTGGTAGAGCGCTTGCCTAGCAAACACAAGGCCCTGGGTTCGGTCCCTAGCTCCGGAAAAAAGAAAAAAAAAAAAAAAAGATTAGATGAACTCAGTGTGCAGAGGACAACGCAACCTGTTTCTTTATCTCAAGGTGGCCACAGTAAAAGAAATCAGATTCCCTGCACTTGGGAGGCTGTGCCTGAAGGCTGTGTGTGAGATCAGACCTTCCCTCAGAAAGGTCAGAGGGGTGGAGAGAAAGACTGACTCAGGGTATGGCACGCAAAGAACCTTGTTGTCAGATGGCAAGACCCTAGACTTTGACCCGATACTGAAATAAAAGGACACCTTGGGGATCTTGACAGAAATGTGTAATTTTGCATGTAGGTCTTTGTTTTCTTCTGTGGGCTCAAGAGACCAGGCCATGGACAAAAGTCGAAGATTGCAGTATCAATTCCTCCCCACTCACACTCGCTCACTGTTCTTGCCTCCAAGGGTGGAGTCTTAGTTCCCTTCTCCTGAAACTTTAAGTACGTGTCTAAAGCAACAGGGAACGTGAAAGTTCCATGACACCAGAGGACAGGTCATGAAATGCCTCCAGATTCTACCCTAGAGCATGGGTTCAGGTAGGCCTTCTTACCCAAGAGCCCATGTGAGGTCTGTGGAGGACCCTGCCAGACACGGAATGAATGTCTAGCCCAGAGATGCTAGTAGGATCCTCTCCTCTCTCAGTCCTTCCACATGCTGCTGGGTGAGAGAGCTCCAAGACAGGACTGCCTGGTTGATCACAGTCAACTCGAAAGTGTAAAGAAAACAAATTGCTGATTTAAGCCATGCTATTTTAAATATCATGTGTGTGTGTGTGTGTGTGTGTGTGTGTGTGTGTGTGTGTGTGTGTCCCAGCATCTTTGTGCTAAATCATGTATTTGGAATCCAGAGGACAACTAAGAGAATCAGTTTTCTCTTTCCAAAATGTTGGTGCCAGGATTCGAACTCTTGGGCATTAATGGCAAGTACCTTCACCACCGAGCTCTCTCACCAGCCCCATCACGGTGTTTTTGTACACAGTGACACACAAAAAAAGGACAACATAGTTTTAGTTCCTTGCATTGTGATCATTCTGTTCTGTATGGGAGGGGAAAAAAAAAACAGGTCTAAATCGATAATTCTGTGGGAATGTTTTTTTTTCTCCATATATAATATATATATTTTTTTCTTTTTTGTTTTACTTACATGTATTCTCTCTCATGGTATGTGGGCCAACATGATGGCTAAGCACTCTACCCCTGACCAACAACTGAACTCCTTTCCTTCCTTCCTTCCTTAGATTTATTTGTCTTTTATTGTAGAGAACTGTACTCAGCATACATATAACGCACCATGTGTATGTATTGCCTATGGAGGCCAGAATGGAGCACCAGATCCTCTGGAACTGGAGCCCCAGATTATTTGATTCTGTGGACTTTTTATTTTTAAAAGACAAGGTTTCGGGGTTGGGGATTTGGCTCAGTGGTAGAGCGCTTGCCTAGCAAGCACAAGGCCCTGGGTTCGGTCCCCAGCTCTGGAAAGAAAAAAAAAAAAAAAAAAAAAGACAAGGTTTCTCTATCTTGCCCTGGGTGTCACGAAACTCTCTCTGTAAACCAGCTGGCCTCAAACTCAGAGGTCTGCCTGCCTCTGCCTCCTGAGAGCTGGGATTAAGGGAATGAGCTACCACAGCCTGGCCACTGTGGACTTTATCAACTGGACGTAGGCTACACCTGGTCTAAAAAGAGATTTCTTTCTTCAATAAATCAACCAGTTCGCAGTAACCTGTTCACTTCATAAAAGGTTTTTTTAAACTAGTATAATAACATGCAGTTTAGAATGAAGCTGTGCAAAAATATCTTCTTTATTTTGTTGTTCTATGAGCTTTTTCTACTCAATTCATTTGCTTATTTGCTGTTGTTAAAAACTAATGCATACAAATTTCAAATAATCTTAAAAATAAGACATAGGGGCTGGGGATTTAGCTCAGTGGTAGAGCGCTTACCTAGGAAGCGCAAGGCCCTGGGTTCGGTCCCCAGCTCCAAAAAAAAAAAAACCAAAAAAAAAAAAAAAATAAGACATACCCGAACACAGACCTTAGCCTAAGCCTACACACAGTCAAGGGTCAAGACCATCTGTCACTTTGCCACTTCTCATATACTTAGCTCCAGAAGGGCTTTAAGGATGATAATTTTCAAATGTGCAGTATATGATTAACTGTAGTCACCAGTCCTGCTCTTAGTCCTCCTGTCTTGTTGACAGCTGGGGCTCCCGGCGCAGTATCACCCCATGCACCTGCTCTCAGGTCCCCTCCATTCTCCCCTGTCTGTATGAAGCAACTTTTTTACACCACTCGTGCGGTATGCAGAGCCTGGCTTTTCTCATTTAACACGGTGTCCTTCAGGCTCATCCATGTTGCAAACACTAGGCTGTTCTTCTTTTGAAAGACTGACCTGGCATTTCGCTGTGCACATGCACCACACCTTATCTACGTGCCAGCTGACGAACACTTAGATCATCACATGTCCTCGCTAATGGTGTTGAAGTGAATCTTGGAGCATAGATATCCCTTTGGTGTCCTGATTACAATTCCTGTGGATGTATACACAGAGCAGGGCTATGGGTCATATGGGAATTCTGCTTTAACTTGTGAGGAACTTCCTTACTGCTTTACCTAAAGACTGTGCCAAGTTCTATCCCCACCAACAACTTTATGATAGCTATTCTAAAAGGTGTAAAGTGATATCTCACTAATTTTCTTGATTTCCCTGGTGATGTAGATCATTTCTCGTCCACTTCTGTTGGGCCCCCTCTATTCCAGTCACTTTCCAGTCAGCTTATTTTCTTTCTCACTATTAAGTTACTTTAGCTTCTTATGTTTAGAACATTTGTTCTTTTATCAGCTGTCTTCTCCCTGTCTGGGACGTCTCTTCACTCCGCTCCAGGATTGGCTGGCTGTTCAGAAGCCTTTACATTGCTATAAGCTAACTTGTGTCACTGAAATCCCCTTTTCCATTTTATTGGACGTTTCATGTGTGTACATAATGAATTTTAGTCTTTTCCATCTTTCCATTTCCTCTCACCGCCCCCGCCCACCCCTTTCCCACTGAATCCCTTCTTTCCAACATTCCCTACCCCTCCTTTCATGGCTTCTATTTCTGTGTGACCCCCTAGGAAGTTGTATACCAGAGCAAGGGCTACTTACCAGTAGATATGGCAGTGAGGAAAACGGCTATCCCACTCCCTAGCTATTAACTGCCATAGACCTTAGGGTGGACCCTCATCTGCCGTCCACCTTCCACAGTGACATACTGACTGGCATGTGAATGGATTTTCTAATGTATATCAGCATGAATTGAGCATGTGTGCATCCTGGGACATAGAAGTAGTGAACCATAGCTTGGCTACATTTGTTAGATATCAGTTTGAGCAGGTACTCAATGTTGTAATGTGGCATTAAAGAACTCTCCTTGAATAACCCCTTAACAGAAGGGTAATTTCTGCAGAGTACTTGGACAATATTTTGATTCACTAGTCTTATTGTTATCTAACTTATTCCTTTGCCAGTTACTGCTATAGACCTCACAGGGAAGGTTAAAGATGCTAATGAAACCCATAACCTACAGACATCCACAGGTCACTTCTTCTCTTCAGTCTGTTTCTTTAAGTTAATTCACCTGACGTGACACATTTATACAATCATGCAGCTCCCGCATGTACTCAAAACAAAGCTGCCCATTCAACTAATCAGATATACCCATGACAGGGATTGAAATCCGTGAGCAGCTGTCTTTAGGAAGAACAGTTGCCCTCCCCGCACCTGCAGCTCCTCTTTCCACAGTTTCAGTTTACACACAATCACTCGTAGCTTACAAGCAGTAAGCGGAAGATCTCACAAACACAGCGTAAGTTTTAACCTGCACGCTACTCTGAGCAGTGTGATAAAATCTGTACCATGCACTCCAACCCGCACGGGATACACGTTGTCCCTTTGTTCTTACATCTGTGCTGCATCTGTCACCTGCCCGTAATGGTTACTTTTCCTACTGCTGTGACGAGATACCTTTCCAAAGCATCTTACAGAGGAAGCAGTCATTTCAGCCCCCAGTCCCTCACATAGCCCTTCACAGTGGGGCAGCCTTGCTGGCAGAAGCTGTGGCAGCTGGCCCCACTGCATCCTGCTTAGGAAGCTCTGTTCCCTAGAGCTTTCGTTCAGTTGTGGGTCACCTTCCTTAGAGACAGGTCCTCCCACCTCAGCTAAGCCTCTCTGGGATTACTTCCACAGCCAAAAGTTTTCTCTTTTCTGTGTTTCTGAATCCTGCTACTCGTCTGTCACTTTAAAGCTTCCTCAGTTATCAGATTCACTGTCAGGGTGTCACAGAGCTTGTCTGTGGATAATTATAATATCACTTTAATAAAGGGCCAGAAAGCACAAGGGTTTATAATTGTTCTGTTTTATTATTAGCTATTGCTATTAGTACCTAACTCATAAATTAACTTTAGCATGATTGTATACAGGAAAACTCTATAGTTTATATAGCATCCAGTAAGTATTATGGTTTTTATTGGTACCCACTGGGGAGTGCTGGAGCATATTCTGGGTGGTTAAGTGGGGACCATTCTTACCTCTGTCTTAGAGCCAGAGGACTTATTCAAATCCAGTCAGGCCCTGGAGAGATGACTCAGGGGTCAAGAATACTGACTACTCTTTCAGAGGAACCAGTTCAATTCCCAGCACCACATGGTGATTCACACAGTCTATAACTCCACTTCCGGGAGGTCTAATAAAATATCATATTCTGACCTCCAGGGGCCCAGGCACACATGTGGTACACAGACACACATGTAGGCAAAACACCCCCATACACATAGAATATTATAATAATGATAATGACTGTTATTTCATTTTAAAACCCATCCAGGTTAAGGTTTAGGACATAACTTGACACTTTGGACATCTTCGGTGACTCTGGGCACTTCTGTGTGTTATGGTATTACAACTTGTAAAAGTGTATTATTTAAGTTTGTCCCATAGAAAAACTGATTTTTCAAATTATTGGTTACTTCTAAGCCTTCTAAATCTCGATTCTACATGAATAGGGTATTATCCTAAGAACAGTGAAACATCTAAGCCTCTAATAGGAGGTTTCAGCTCCTCAGACCCCATTAGCAGCTTGGCCTTACAAAGGGTGATCCTGACGTTATAGGCATTCCACAGATTTTGTTTAAGATCAGAGAAGTTGAAAACTAAAGCAATGGAGAGCCCACCAGACTTTGTAAGTACACCAGCAGCGTTGGCATTGAAACTGGAGTTGGTAAAAGAGGGTCATGACTAACACTGCTCCTTTGACAAGGGATTGGATGCTGAAACAAAGACTGGAACAGCACAAACAGGTCCAGTCTTCTTCCTAGTGCAAGAATAGATGTCCAGACGTGACGGCAGATTTAGACATTTAAATGGAACGTGAATAAGGGAGAGTTTTTGTTTTTGTATTTTCTAGAGGAAAGCTGGCAGTAAGTCCAGGAATTTCTCTGGGTGCCTGGGACTTCCTCCCATCAATACACAGACCCTACATCCTCTCCCTCACATCTCTAGTTACTTCTAAAGATAAACTACTTCAAACACTTTGACTCCGAGAGGGATGCGATGAATAAACATGTTTTCCTGCTTAGGAAAGGTATGGAGTCTCTGGGAAAGGGTCCACATTGTGCTGTAAGAAGGGTGTCCTGTGACTCTGGACGCCCCTCTGCATCCTTACAAGAAGGTGGTTATCAGACATCTTAGGATGGCTCATCCACGCCCACTCCCAGCATGCCCCTTCCTGGAGACCCCTTCCACAGAAGGTTGTACACACTGAATAATCTATCTCAGCTTCCTGTGATGCCTGTGCGTGTGTGTGTGTGTGTGTGTGTGTGTGTGTGTGTGTGTGTGTGTGTAGTGTGTACAAACACTGAAAAACTAAGACTTTTGTCATTTACAGAGTTGGATAAAAATCACAATAAATCAATCCTGACTGTTCACTCAACGATGTATTCAACAGTCATTAAACGTACAAAAACACTAGGTGCAAGATACAACGGTGGATGAAACTGGGATGGTAAGCATGGCCACACCCCAGCCCCCAAGTCTCTCTCAGGTTATTTTGGAAAACAGTTTATATTCAAAGGCTTAAATGGCTGGAAAAGAACCGAGAGGGAGTGCTTCGCAGTGTCCTGTGATGACTAAAGGAGAGAAGACCTCACAACGTTGCTGACTGCCTATGCTGACCCAAGAAAGGAATTAAGACCCTCTAGATACACAGAGAAAGCATAGGCTTTGGAAGAAGCATGGCCAAGCACATCTCTCACAGGGTGGAGGCCTTGCTTTCACTGCTAGATAAAAACTAGTCCCAGACACCAGTCCTTCATCCCCAGATGCCTCACATTTTTGCCACAGTTATTCAACCTCAAAACTCATGTTTGTCTCTTCCACCAAAACCAAGTCTCCCTTGGCCTTGTTCAGGCATTAAGTCAATCTTCAGTATCCCTGCCATTGACCTCAGGCTCCTTTGCCTAAGTCATTGAGTCATTGCCCCTCCTCCAAAACTGACTAGAGAAGAGAAAAATAGATATGGTCTATTCATCTTTTCTTTTCATTCACCCTGAAAAAAATTTAAAACTAACCTTGAGCTATTTGGGGACAACCATAATAAATCTTACATGAGAAAGTTAGAACCCCCATCAATCAAAATGGCAGTTTAATATGATAGAAAAAATGCAAACAGGCAAATACCTAGCAATTTGGTTGGTAAATTATAGTGCATTAACATGTAGTGCATCCGCATGTCAGAAGATTACTCAGCCCTAAAGAGACCATTAAGATGACTATGTGTGGCACACGGGAAAATAAAACACAAAATGATGAAGATATTATGCTTACAGAAAAATACAAACACTTGAAAATGACATTTGAAGTTTTAAGGACTAACTAAAGAAGAGAAATATTCACGTTTTTAAAATGCTACTCTGATTATCTTTGTGTGTGGGGGGGGGTTAGTATATTTTAAAGAGAGGTTGGCTGTGATCTGACTAGTTGCTGGATTCATAGTCAACACGTCCATTGTCCTTCACAGTCTATGGATGAAGGCAGCCCATGACCTCAAGGGTTCTGTGCTGCCCTCACTGAGTGAGGGTCCAAAACTCTCACATTCTATGTTTGTAGACCGGTTTGGTTCACAGGCGCTGATGTGAATGGACTCCCTGTCTACTTTTCAGTGTTTCAACTAACCATTCTATTGCTCGTCCAGGCCAGTGCCTTTGGTTGCCGATGTTTTAAAGATCTGCCACTTCCGGTCCTTCAGGGCGGGTAACCCAAGAGCATTTGCCATTTCCGAGGGTGTCACGGCCTGTTCCATGGCCTGCTTGTTTGCAAACACCACTAAAATGGCTTTTCTCAGCTCTTCTTCCTCTAATGTGGCAACTAACTCTGACCAGGAAATGCCAGTTCGGTCTCAGTCACAACTGTCAACGACTTAGATGACTGCATCTGTGTTTGAATAATAACATCTCCAGTATGGCCTGATACTTGTCTGTTCTCCTAAGTCCCAAACTTGGAATTTGAGATTTTTGTACGTCACTATCTCTACTTTAAATCCAATAGTGGGAATAGTAACAACTTCTCCAACCTGTAATCTGTACAAAATTGTCATTTTTCCAGCACCATCTAATCCCAAAATTAAAATCCTCATTTCTGTGGTTCCAAAGAGACTAGAAAAAGTACTTGAGAAAAAGCCATCGGTGATGAACCACTGTGCCCTCGCCGATGCTCAGAGACAGGCCGGGGCTCGGCAGCGACTCGGCAGCCTGGGCACCACCACCTCTGCTGCTCCCGGCCTTTGGTCCGAAGCAGACTCCTCCAAGCCTGGTCAGCCAGCATCTGCGACGTCGTGCACTCAGCGGTGGCAGGAGCCGAAGCCGAGTATCAGATTTTAACCAGAGCTGGAACACACCAGAAACACCATACGGCAAGTTGCTTATTGAAAACACCTTAAAGATTGTTTCACATCAACGCAAACAGCACTGTAAATTTTGTTCATAGCTAAATAATTTCCCACAGTGGTGAGGAATCCTAGCTTTTTAAAAACTAGTCATATATATATGGTACTATATATATCATATATATATATATACATATATGTAAGGTTTTTATGTTTTGAGCTACAGAGATAGTTCAGAGGTTCTTAGCATTCACAATGAGTAGTTCACACGCCTATAACTCCAGATCCTGGGCATCTAAAACCCTTCTGGCCTCCAAAGGCACTTCATACATGTGCACATACACTTACATACATGTATGCACATAATTTAAAGTAAAAATCTTTAAAGAAGGATATTTCGCCCTTCCATTATTATTATAAACACACTGCAATAGATAACCTTAGCTCTCCATACATATTAAATTTAATGTTAATAAATACTTCCAAATGAATAAATAATTTCATGTTCTCTTTTTTTCTACATCCCATACATTTAAGAAGCTTTAGAAACTCACTTTAGTTTTGCTATTACAGATAAATCACAATGGACATCCTCAGTAACTCAGGCGTCAAGGGGAAGTGTCATTTTGATTAATCGTGACTCTAGCCCTTTTAGGGCTGTCTCAACAAAGCCCCTAGCAGTTTACAGAATTCTGCAGAAATAATGAAATAAGAAAAAAGATACCAACACTGCCTGTGCTTAGCAAAGCCTTTCTGTCTGGAGGCCCCAGTGTTGCAGTTGGAGCTGTCAAGAGAAGAAACTGGAGGTCAGCTTTTCTGTCAACAACCATGTGAGAGGGCCTGTGAGGGCCCTGTACACAGCTGCTGCTCAAAGCACACACACATCAACTGACGCTGTCACGCTGTCCCCCAGGGGTGACCTATGTACGTACTGTGCGTCTTCTTCAGGCTCCTCATCATTTGTCCAGTGTCAGCAGATTTTACCTTGCCCTCAAGCTCTGAGAGAGCACCAGTTCTGGTGTTTGTTCCTCTGCACGCTTCGAGAGTGACAAAGGACAGCTCCTGTGCTGACTCTCACAAGTCTCCATCCAAGTCTGTGGCACCAACATCCTGTAGGAACTGACCAGGAGGGTTTCGTTGTGCAAGCAAGGACAGGAAGTCCTGGGGATTTAAAAGAGAGCTTCCCTTTCTGCGTGGTACCATCGGTTCATTTGCCTATGACAAGTTCACGTGTTTCAATTTGTGACTCTCGGTATAACACTTGCATGTTAATAAGGTGAAAACGAAGAATGTTTTCAAGGTTTCAGATGTTTATCAGCTTATCCACGCTTTAATTGCCTAAGGCCCAAAAAGAGACAGAAAAGCAAAGGTTTGCTGGGCAGCTCTGGGCAGAACAGTGCCTTAGAGGTGAGTCCTGATGCCAACAGAACTTATGAACTGGACCAGCATTTCCAGGTCCAGAGTCTCACATGGTCCTTTTAAATGGTGGGCATCACTGCACAGAATGACGGGCAGGCCAGATGTCTGCAGCCTCGCTTGCACCCCTCACTCAAAGTCCAGTGTTGGGGACAAGCACTCATTCTCAGCTCACCCACACGGAAGACTGAGTATTGTTTCCTGTGGCAGCCCAAGGCCAAAACAATGCTGTGAACAAAACCAGGGGCTGTCCTCCTCCGGGAGTCTGCATCCCAGGTGCCTGGCATCCAAATATACACATAGAGGACTGTAAGAAAACGTTATAACCGAAAAACTAAACTGGAAAAATCTTAACAAGTCAGGGGGGTTATGCCGACATCCTCGTCCTCATGAAGTTTCCTTATAGTTTTGTAAAATGTTCCCATGGGAAATCGGTGGAGAGTTCAAGAGATCTGTCTGTGTTGTTTGTATCACACCTATCTCAATCAATCCACAAATGTAAAGGGAGAGTCAAGGTTTATATCGGGCTGCCACAGAAGGATTTACCGAAAAGGCAAGAGAGCGAAGTCCTGAAATAGAGGACGGAGCAAGGCGTGACACAACTCAAGATCCACGTGCACTTGATAGAGGGACCAAAGAGCCAGGTGGGCCAGCTGCAGAGCCTAAGGGACAGTATCGATGAGGAAGGAGGGTGGTCAGAGAGGGACAGGAGGACAGGTAGAATGAGGGCACACACTGTAGACCTTGGCATCCATTTTGAGAGACAAAGGGACAGCGCGTCATTATAAGGACCACCGTATCATCCTAAGACAGTAAAAGCAATAGGTGGAGCATAGACTCAGGAGGCAAGCAGCATCTGCTTCATTAATTCAGACCAGGAAACATGTCTCTCCCGCCTGAAACCCACCCATCTAGTGACTTTTCTGATTCTCTAGATTTTTTTTTTCTGAGTCAGAGTGTTGTGTGCTTGGATTATAATCGTGAGCGCTGGCATGGTTGGCACATATTCAAAAAAAATTTTTTTTGTAGCATGACCCCAGCCAGTTCTGAGGCTGAAGAGGGTTTCTTTTTTCCCAGTATGCTTTTATACCACTTTAAGTAGATGCCAAATGATAAGATCGGCTCCGGGCCAAGGAACAAGCAAGGCAATAAACAAAATCCCACAAACACCTTTCTGGGGACTAATCAGGATGACCAAGACAAAAGGACTGTGGCACGCCTCACCTGATCAGATACTTTTAGTTAATCAGGGTTGGCTTGTAGTTCAGTTGGTGGAGTGTTCACCTAACATGCACAAGACCCTGGGCTCAAACCCCAGCACAGCATAAACTGTATCTGGTAACACAGGCCTATGATCCTAGCACTTGGGACATGGAGGTAGGAAGACCAGGAGTTTAAGTCACCCTCACCTGCACAGGGAGTTTGATTCCAGCCTGTAACTCTCTTTGAGTGAGACCCCCTCAAAACAAACAAACAAAAATCCTAAAGTATCTTAGGCTTATGAATGATTTTGAGTGCATGTCCTGTATGTATGTCCTGTATGTCTGTGTGTGCCCCACATGTATACCTGGTGCCCTCAGATGTGAGAACAGGGCATCAAATCCTCTAGAACTAGACGTACAGATGGCTATGAGCCGCCGTGTAGGTGCTGAGAACCAACCTGTGTTGTCTGCAGTAGCAGCAGCACAGAGCTGGCTGAGCCATTTCCGCAGCCTCCTAAAACTCTCTTTTTAATAGAACATTTCCTAATCCAGGAAATTGTAAAATGAACACACCAGCACTGAACATAAATAGGCTCTCCCGTTGCAGTGATGGCTACCAAAGCCAGAGAATATCAGGACACCGCGCTCCTTTGAAATACCAACAAGTTTCTCCTATTCCCAGAGGCCTTTGTAAATTCTGAGTAAAACGATTGTAATTTTTTCTGTTGCAACACTACTTCCTGAAGTTAGTATTTGGGGTGTGCTATATGACACGCGAGTGTCTGTGCAAAAAAATGAAAGATAAAGAAAAGACTCTCTTATGAATCCTATCTTTCTTCAAGGAGCAAAATAACTCCAAAGATCACGTAGGACATGAAGTGACAGCTCTACATTTATTTATTTATTTATTTATTTATTTATTTATTTATTTATTTATTTTGAGGTGGGATTTCACTATGTACTCTAAGCTGGCTTTGAGCTTCTAAACCTCTTGCCTCAGCCTCCCAAGTACTGGGGTTAGAAACAAGTATCACATGCACACCATGAATTTTAAGTTAATATGTTCTTTATAAGGTAGACTTCAGAATCAAATATTGTTTTATTGTGAGTTTGCCATTCGTTTTATTTAAAACTTTAATATATTTAAGTTAATTTGAGGATTCCCAATTTTATTAGCATGTAATAATTCATTTTTATATTATATTTATTGTTTACATTTATAAATGTATACTTTACCTCATATGCCTTTTATGTGAAATATATTAAATATGTTGCTTTTTGGGATTCATATTTTATGCTTTAAGATCTAGCCATGTAATACCATCACTAACTCTTACACATTCGTGTTGTATAAAATGAAGAGACGCACTGGATAGCTCATCTAAAAATGCTGACATCACTATGTGTGCAGTCCATTCCCACTTGTGGTTCCACAGCTCAAGAGGCTGAAGAAGGAAGGTTGCGAGTTTGAGGTCAGCCTGGGCTCCATAGCAAGACAGTACCGCAAGACAAAAGACTGAACAAAGCTCCCCACCCTCATGAAGGCTTTCTTCAGTATGATTCGTAATGCCCTCATGAGTGCTTTCTTCAGTATGATTCGTAATGCTCAACGCAAATTTGGAGGAATAGAATCAGATTTAAAACACAAAACCAAAAAATTAGAAAAGGTATAAATTGGTAAGACTTTCCTGTCCAGCCATGACTGAGAGACTGGTATCTGAACAATACTTTGGGAACAAAAAATATGAAATTGAACAAAATATTCAGACGGACTGTCTCAGATGACGGGCTGGCCCCTGCACCGTAGTACCGTGATCCTCAGAACAAGAACTGGGACCTCTAAGAATGGAACAAACGAGGTGAAGCCACGGCCATCTTGCCTTCCGTCTGGGAAGCACACTCCAGGGTGAAGGCAGGAAGGAGACGGGAAACACAACAGGGTGGCCAAGGCCAGGGAGGAGGTGCTCGCATTCACGGCATCAGAAACTCTGGAAGTCTGCAGCCAGCGTCTCTAAGAAAGGAGGCGAGAGGGAGGCAGGAGAGAGGGCCCATTGGCTACAAGCACTTGCTGCTCTTGCAGGGGCCCCAGGCTTGGCCCCCAGCACCCACATGGTGCCCTGTACCCACTGGAACTCCAGCTTCAGAGGATTCATGTCCTCGGCTGGCCTCCATGGGTACCAGCTACACACGCGTGGTACACACATGTACATTCAGGCAAAACACCCACACACATAAACTAATAAAATAAAAATCTTAAAAGACACACATTGTAAAACACAGTGTCTCCATGGAGATGAAAATGAAAAAAAGTATAATCAATAAACAATAAAAGATAAAGTGGAAATTTTAAACTCCTCAATTTAAAGAATGCAGAGTTAAAAGAAAACAGCAAAATGACAGACCTAATCCAAAGTAAACCAGTAACTACACTCATGCCAACATGAGGTTAAAAAGCAGAGGTTTTTAAATGAGGGGGTTTTTTTTGTTTGTTTGTTTGTTTGTTTTAAGAATAATCTAGGGGTTTGGAGATTTAGCTCAGTGGTAGAGCGCTTGCCTAGCAAGCGCAAGGCCCTGGGTTCGGTCCCCAGCTCCGAAAAAAAGAAAAAAGAAAAAAAGAAAAAAACAGAATAATCTAATTGCTTGCTCTTGACAAAGGTGCTCATTAAGGAACACCTAGGCTGCTGAAGACGAATACCGTGACTGATTACAGAAAGACTCCTTTAGAATCTCCTCTCCCCAAACTCCTTCTACTCTCTTCAGGTAACACTGTCTCAGTGAATCAAAGAAAGTGGACTTTCTCAACTTTCTTGTTCTTTTGAGACAGAGTCTCACTGTGTAACCCAGACCAGCTTCAAACTTCCCAGGCTCCTTCCTCAGACTGCCTCAGACTTCGGAGTCAAAGGCGATATATGCCGCCACACTCTGCTTTATCTTACTGAGTCTAAATACATAAATTTGCCTACATCTGTCTCAATCTGTCCTTACTCGTTAAGATAAAGAAGCGCACTCCTGAACGAAATTAACCTCGATACCTATACTTCCATTTAGAGGTATCCCTTGGCCAAGCCTTTCACTCTCGCTCTGCTCTTGGGGACTTAACATCCTTCCCTCTGCCTACGGTCTTGTCCAACCCTCCTCACTGGTGGGCATCTGAGGAAGGTCACCCCAAGAACTTGCAAAAGCTCCCAGCTGCCTGAGCACATGTTTTGAGACACGGTATAAACGAGAAACAAATTTCTACTGTACTCAAGCCACAGAATCTTTGGGCTTCCTTGATGGTGGTTTATTTAGCCTCCCCGCACTAATACAGATGCTATTTTAACCTTCAACCTCGCTCTCAATATTTTTCTCTACTTGAAATACACTCTAGCCTGCCTCTTGTCCATTATCTTCCCACTCTGTGACAGGCTGATTGTTAATGTTTCTCCTATGCTGATCCCTGTCCCCGGCAACCCCCACACCTCCAAAATCCTGCCCCTGTGAGTGTGCTCCATGCAACCTTAGAGCAGTTTTTAGGCTTAGAATGAGAGGAGTCCCTTGACAAACCTGATGCCCTTGGAGAAAGAAGAAGAATCAGTCCAGCTCCTGCCCTT
This sequence comes from Rattus rattus, assembly GCF_011064425.1. Taxonomy (NCBI): domain Eukaryota; kingdom Metazoa; phylum Chordata; class Mammalia; order Rodentia; family Muridae; genus Rattus; species Rattus rattus. The sequence goes on from NC_046160.1 coordinate 64,973,476, forward strand.
GCTGAGGACAGAACAGCAGACTGTCCCAAGCCTGGCACTGCCCTCTCCACAGACTGAATCTAATGGGGCCTCGAGAGGGGAATCACTTAAGCCAGTAGGCCTATGAAAGCTTATATTATAGTAGCTTGAGAAGACCAGCACATCTCTGGCATTTCTATTGCCTCCTCAGCCCTCACCTCCTCCCTTTCTTGGTTTTTGACTTTTAGAAATAGAACCATAGTTGTTTCAGTTTTTAGTAGAGGAATCACAATTGTAGTCACTGTAATGATCGAGTTAGGCTAGTCTGTATAGCTGTCACTTCGGATATTTATCACTTCTTTGGACTGAGATTTAAATCTCCCTTTAGCCTCCTAGACTTTGAATTTAAATGAAAAGAACACAGTTCTTGTAACACCTCACTCTCTCAGCCCCATTCAAAATGGCCTCCTTCCTGCCCCAACATTAACCAGGACCCTGAACCTAACTCAGGACATTCACACAAGGAAAGTCTCCAGCCAGCATAAACTCGGAGATTTCTGCCAGTCTTTGTGTCCATTATCCTTTGCCTACTATTATGAACTTTCCTGATGCACTATTGTTCGGTAAGTGACAAACACTGTAGTAATTCAGCTTACAATTTATTTATCTATTTCTCTTACTAGACTAAGATCTTGGAGTCCACATACTAACCTGAGGCAATCTCACTGCAGGCATGAGTGAATACTCTCTCCAAATAATGATTTCAATAAATTCTTCAATAAATTGTCTTCAATAAATTTTCCTAGTCAGTAATTGTAGGCAAGACTAACAAGTGTCTTTATGCCTCTACCTTTTCACCAGCAAAATCGCTGCTTGTCTTGTTACCACACTGGGTATTTAAGCATATAAAAATAATTGGTGTTAGAGATTAAAACTGGAAATGGGATCTTATTTGGGTAAGTTAGTGAACTACAGAATCAAATAAACACACATGGTTTGTGGCTTAAACACAGTAGTTCATTCCTTGTTTACATGATAGTTCACAATACGTGTTTAAGGCAGCTGGGCCTCCAGGAAGTTTCCATTGCTTTTCTCCCAGTAACTTTGTTGAGAGGTAAGGGACTGGGAAGAGGTCAGTGAAAGAACACAACATTCCAGTCACAAGTAGAGAATACATTCAAGAAATTTGTTGTAGATATCTGCAACTATCATTAATGTGTGATATTTAAAGTAAAGTATAAGACCGTGCCTGAGTTAGATGTTTTACAATGAATACAAATGTCAAACACCACGGTGTTTACCATAAATGAACATAATTTAACTCAGTTAAAAATAGCCCCATAGAGCCAGGCAGCGGTGGCACATCCCTTCAATCCCAGCACTCAGGAGACAGAGGCAAGCAGATATCTGTAAGCTTGAGGCTAGCCTGGTCTACAGAGTGAGTTCCAGAATAGCCAAAGCTACACAGAGAAACCTTGCCTTGAAAAAAAAAATTACCATCATCATCCCAAAGAAGCCCATTTACCCAAGTCTGCAAAGTGACAGGACAGAAAGATGTCTCCCATGATCCAAGAAAGAGGCCTTTGGCAGAAGGTGTGGCCTCTGCTAGAGTTTGCCTCAGTTCCCTCTCTATTTGCTGAGGTTACTGCCCGACAGCAGCGGCTCCAGACATGACTTGGCTCCCAGTTTCTGAGAACTCAGTCAAGAAAGGTGTGGCAGAGCGGGGAGGCCCTGGGCAGCAGGCGATTGAAGATTTTGACAGATCTGGAAGCAAAGTATGGGACCAGAAGTCCAATGGGTTACTTTTAGGGGCCCACCTTTAGTGCCACACACCACAAGGCAAGTACCATACCTCCCAAAATAACACCACCATCTGCAACGGCTGTTCAAACACACGGAGGGGAGCCCTGTAGCCTTGAACCTTAGCAGACTTCGATCTTGAATTTGTAAGTCTTCAGAACTATATAGCTCAATGTCTGTCCTCTAAAAAATGTTAATGTTACAGAAATCATTTCTTGTTCTATTTCCCAAAATCTAGAAAGGAAGGACACCTGGGGGACCCTTTATTCACAGGCACATCACCTAGTCTCTTCCAATGACAATGCCTAAAAGTTCTAGGAACTAAAGGCTGATTTCCTTTGCAACAAATCCATTTCTAACTATTTATATGCTAGCTTCAGTCCTTCCTACTCCTTAGAATGGCAGGTATGTGCCTGAAGCCACAGGTTTCTCCGGAATCAGAAGGAGACAGATTGGCATCACAATCTTGACTGGCTTGTCACTTCTAGAGGAGCCTCTCCTTGAAGTGCACTCCAGGTGAGAGTTGCTCTGTCTCGACCCCTTCAGAACTTAGAGCTGATGCTTCCCCCTTCCCAGCTCCAGGGCATGTAGTTTTCCTGGAAGTTTACTAAATTCTACCCCCAACTTTGTAAATTATTTAATTTAATTCTCTACAACTCACCCAATCTGTTTCCTGCCAAAACCCTGATTTCTCAAAGTAATGTCACAGAGTTCTAATACTAAAATAGAAACCAGAAATTTCTCAAAAAAAAATCTTCCACCAAAAATATAAGTAGCACCCCTTCCAGGCTATGCTTATAAGCTGCATCTGCCACATACTTAAACCACAGAGTAGCTCCCAGTATTTTAAAGGCATCTGGGAACTAATGTTCCCCATAAACACATGAGAAAAGTCTAGATGGCAATAGAGAGGAGGAGGAGGAAGACACAAGCAAACGTCTTAGAATATGTCAGTGACTTTTCTGCTGGCTGTGCTGAGATACTATGACCTTTCCTTGGTGTAGAAGGAAGAGTTTATTTGGGGCTTGTGGTTTCAGAGGGAGAGTCCATGACCATCATGATAGAGCACATGGTGGCAGCAGGCAGGCAGGCCCTAGAGCAAAGCTGAGAGCTTACAGCTAAACCATAAGCAGGAGGCAGAGACAGAGCCTGAAGCTGACATGGGCTTTGAAACCTCACATCCCTTTCCCAGTGATGCACCTCCTCCAACAAGGCTACACCTCCTAATCCTGCACAGTTTCACACCTAAGGACCAAGCATTCAGATATACCAGCCTACGGGAACTGTTCTCATTCAAACCGCAACATTCCACTCCCTGGCTCCCATAGGCTTTTGGCATATCATAATACAAAATGCATTTCAAAGTCCAAAAGTTTCTTCTGAGATTTCAGAGGGTGAATCCATTCAAATATATGGACTCTTGTTCTTACTCAAACCACAGAACACTCAAGTCGCTTCTATTTTATCATGAAAATGTAGCCAATCCCATCCCGATGGTCTGCTCCTTCAACAGCTAACCTGCATCTGCTGCTCAGACCTAGGACATATCTCTCCGGCTTCCAAGTTATCATCTACGTAGGTCACTAGAGAGAGTCTACCGAGGAAGTGTGTCATCATGGACATGAAAATTTGAGCCTATAGCAAACAAGACATCCCCCACCCCGACAAAGAAACTGGAACTGTTGAACAAATGATCGGAAGGGAAGTAGAGACACTGTTGATTAGCTGGGATCAGTGCATTTCACACAGTCCACCAGCGTCATCCTAGATAGCCTGGAGTCTATTCTGAGACAATGTTAAGCCTCCAGACACACAGTGTCTCTCTGCATGCACTCCCCATCTCTAACCTGACCAGCGCTTCCCATGTGAACAGCAATGACAAAAATAAGCCTTTGGTTTTAACATTTGTTGCAGGGATATTAAACATTGTGAACAAATGAAAAAATTGATAAATGAGTAAATGTCTCCTTGGGATCTTATTTCACTATCACTCCCAAAGTAGAGTTTTAATTTGACCAGCTTGAATACCATTTTATGTGGAGAAAAAAAATACTGAAAACATCTTGAGGTCACACTCTGAGAAGAAGTGTAATAAACCATTGATAAGACCCACAATTTCTCCATTCTAACTCCTCACATGGCCCCCTCACTCCCTCTTTGTGTCATGACCCCTTTTTCTTTCTTATTGTTGCAAACGTGATACTCATCCATGAAATTCTCAAAAGAAAATGACGTGTATAACTTTACTAGCTCTTACATTCCTTACAATCCCTGTACCTCACATGGATCTGGGAGATGCTCCTCCCCACCCCTGCTAAGCTATTGGCTGGTAGGTACGATGGATTCCCGGAGCAGTAGTCATTGTCTTCAGTTGTGCACTCACCAAAGACAAGGAGCACACCAGACTCCAATGGGTTGGGACACAAAAGTCCCTACACCCACAGATCACCAGGGAAACCAAGAATGGTAAGCACGTGGAGTTGTCTTTTCAAAACCCGTTTTCCACTCAGAAGACTGGGAGTGGGTGTGGTTAATGACCTGGTGACCTTCGCTATCTGTAGAGCCTGACCTACCCAAATCCCCCAGAATGGTTGCCCAGGCTCTCCCTGTTGTTATAAAAATATAAAAAATAAAATTAAAAAAAAAAAAAGGTATCTTTTACCCGCTCTATGTTCAGCACCGCAGTGCCCCAAGACATCTGCTGGATATTTGCCAGAAGCGCACATTCCAATTCCGTGGCGGCCCAGACTAGCTACGGCACACTTTCCTACACTCAAACTGCCACATGAGAGAACACACAACACAATAACCTCTGATCCAATTGATAAGATATAATTGCCCACCTAAACATACAAAGCCCTGTACACATCCATCCCTAAAAACATTTACAACAACCTGTAAAGGTACATCGTGGAATCTTAACGTCAGCCTCCATGTTGTCCCCGGCTACTCTCCCTCTCCTCCTCTTCCTTCAAACTTTTCTCCCGCCCATCCTTCCTTCCTTGTTCCAGCCTCACCTGTGACATCATCCCACACTCCCTCCCTGCATCTTTACCTTTACTGTTGTTACTCGTCAAGAGAACCCATCCTAGGGGAGCCATCACATGCCCTCTGACCTCCATCCCATCTCAGGCAGAGACACACAAGAGCCTAGGCCCTCTCTTTAGAGCCCATCTTCTTAAAAGGAATGATGTGTACTTTCAGTGAGTTTTGATACAATTGTGCCTTTTTGTGTACCAGGAATTATATTACACCAGGAAACCTTTTTCCAAGCTGTACTGTATTTGATCATGCTTACAAAAAACTGCATGGTGTCAGACTCCAGAAGTGTGAAACAGCACTGATTTGAGTTTTCCTTTCTTGTCTCTCATAGTTCAGTTCCCAGTCAGCTGTGGCATGTTCAGGGACAACACACACACACACACACACACACACACACACACACGCACACATACACACATATACATATATACACATACACATGCACACACACCACACACACACATACACATACTCACATGCACACACATACACACACACATACACACATATACATATATACACACACACATACACACACCACACACACACACACACACACACCACACATACACATACACACATATATACATATATACACACATATCACACACACACACACATACACATACACACCACATACACACACACCATGCACACACACACACACACACACCACATACACACAGCATGCACACACACCACATATGCACACATACACATACACATACACATACACATACACATACACATACACATACACACACACACACACACACACACACACACACACACACACACACACACACACACACACACACACCTCACACACACACACACACACACACACACACACACACACACCCACCCACACACACCCACCCCACACACACACACACTGAATAATGCTAAGCCCAGGCTCGCACAGACAATCCTTGTTAAACTCGGGGGTGAGGGGGTAAGAAAGACCTGAGGTGGGAACCTCACAGGGTGAAAAGCAGACTGGTAACACGGAGGCAGGAAGTAAGAGAAGAGTGAGAGAAAGGGTAGGGAGGATAGCATTCGAAATAAACAGAATACATTTTATACATGTACAAACGGTCAAAGAACAAACTTGATGAAAGTTATTAAACGAGCAAAGGTTTTCTTGCTTGTTGCCTGGCTCTGAATTCACCATCATCCCACCAAGCATCCAGGTACTTGGGATTATAGGCATTCACCACCAGGCCCCGCCTGGAACCCCCACTCTGTAACAGTAAGAAAGTAACCTTTAGTTCCGTTCCTTTCCTTTCCTATCCTTTCCTATCCTATCCCTTCTCCTCCTCCTTTCTCCTTCTCTTCCAGCTCCCGCTCTCTCTTCCTTTCTTCTCTGTCTCTCTCCCTCCCTTGCTCTTCTTCAAAGAAAGTCATACAAAAATATGGCTCTCCAAGGTGCCATACTCTACTCTGAGCCCAACTCTTACACATATTCTGACACTTTGCCCTTTAACATCATACTTTCTCCTGAACATATCCTATTACTGGTGCTGACTTATTTTAGGTTTTTCAGTCCCTTAAGTTAAATCTTCTCTCTCCAAGATAACATATTCATCTTTAAATCCCAATTACAGGTTAGGGGGTGAACAAAATAAAAAGGGCAGGACAGGACAGGACTGCTCCTAGGTACAGTAGAGGAGAAAGGTTATTGCAGACACATAGGAGAGCACAGTCAGAGGCAGAGACATCTGGGAGAGGCCAGAGTGGACATGACCAGGGTGACCTGGGTCATGTGGGGAAGGTGAGTGAAGGGAGAGGGGAGAGAGGGAAACAAGTGTAGCAGCCAGGAGGCCAAAGGTACAAAGGGGCGAGTACCCAAAATGTCTGGATTATATAGGGAGAAGCAGCCCAGTCCCCTGGAATAGAGAGTAGGGGGTGAGGTATGCCAGCCGTACCAGTAATAGTTAGGGACTAAGGGGTGCTGGGAGACCCTGGACCCCATGTCTGCTTTAATAGGTTAAACGGGTACCTTAGCTGTTTTCCTAGGTTTGAAACTTACAGAGTAGTCTAATTTTTTTCCTCCTGGCAACAATGAACTGCATTTTATTCCCTGCCAATCACTAATTCGACCGTGAATTCTAGTGACACCCTTCCATCCTCTCCCCGACTGTCCTTGAGTAGTACTGTTCCTTTCGTTGTGTTGATACAAGCACCAAGTGAAATCACAGACTCACAGCTTCCAGGTCAGACCTTTAAAGCACTGTTGCTACGCTCTTCCCAGATTGACAGGACACCAATAACCATGTTTTTAATTACTTCTAGGGACTGTTGCAGTGCGTTTGTTCCCACAGTGTCACTTTTTGAAGAATGGTGAGTGCTTGTTTTCAGAAGTAATTTCGAGAATTTCTATGGGAAAAACACCAGCGCTCTTTCACTATGACAAAACATTTCATATGAAATGTCTAGATCAAAGCAAGGATGAGAATTTTAGGTTATTATTTTTTAAAAAAGAGCACAAACATACTTTCCTCCACGACCTAAAATTCCAGTATAAGGCAATGGCGTGGCAGGTAAGGCCATTTGGGGACAAGCCTGATGACATGAAGTCAAGCCCTGGGCCCCACACAGCGGAAGGAGAAAAGCAGCTAACTCCCACAAGTATTCCTCTGACCTCCACGTGTGAGCTGTGGCACATTTACACACACATACACTAGATGAATGTATTCAAAACCTTTTCAATGTAGCTGTGAGTATCAGCCAACATTGTAATGCATTGTGCATGCATTTGTTTCCGATGGTCTCCTATACCTGTGCTAGATATTATGAAAAAAATCTACATACAGAATGCTTTTAGAGAAATTTGGCAACCAATTAAAAGGCAGAGTGATTACTGGATAGTGTGATTCAGTGTTACAAGCACACACATCCTGGAGGTGTGTGTCCACACTGAGGACAGTGCAAAAGGGAGGAGAAACAGAAAATATGGGTGATGCTCAAAACGTGAACTCCTGATGAGCGGTGGTGGCACACGCCTGTCATCCCAGCACTCAGGAGGCAGAGGCAGGGGACTCTCTGTGAGTTTGAGGTCAGCGCTATTTCCAGGACAGCCAGAACTCTCAGAAAATCTTAAAAGACAACAATAACAGAAGTGCAAACCTACAGTTTGATGTAACTTCCTAACAAAGCTTTAAAAGAGACCCCCCCCCATGAGAAAGAGTCAATTGCCTGATGTATCTTTGTGTTGGATCTTCTGATGTGGGAAAAGCTTCCACTGGCATTAAGGAACCCAATAGTATATCAGTAAGCAATTAAAAATATTTAATATCTAGGGATAGAGATATAACTTTCTTCTGGTAAGTTCCATGGTGTTAACAATTCAGGGATATTATAACATAATTTAAAGAGCCCTAAGTATCAGTGAAGCCAGAGTTCAAAGAAGAAGGTAAAATGACTGCATGTGAAGGGCAAGATCTGCAGTAACTCTGGGTGGGATTACCCAGCAACCTGACACAGCAAAGTCTGCCTCACAGCCAGGGCCGTTCACTGCTCCTTTTGTTTTGAATTTGGTCAGGTTTTTTGTTTGGTTAGTTGGTGGGCGGTTTGTTTTGTTTTGTTTTGGATGGTTGGTTTGGTTGGTTGGTTTTGGTTTTGGAATAGACATATTTAAATATATATTTATATACATACTTATATATGTATATAAGTATAAAATATTTGTATAAATATTTCAAATATTATATGTAATTTTATAGATACATAAATATATAATTTTAATATAAACATCAAAATTTATATATATATTAAATGTTATATTATAAACATTTGAACTCAAAATGCTGTTTCCTGCTGTCCTTGGAAAATCTTGAAAAGGAAAGTCAGTTATACAGGTGTACTGTGAATACTTAGTGAAATGCGAAAGAAAATCTTGCTGGAGAGACAGTCAGAGAAGCAAGTTCCTCCATCGGGTACAGGCTGACGGGTCTTCCCCTGAGCCACTAAACCATGCCCAGGTTCCTGGGCCTCAAACATGGAAATCAAAGATCAATGACCACTTGCTTTTCTAGCAGTACCAGGATGTTAGCTCCCAATTCCACAGTGTGTGCGTCTGAACAGGTGTCTACCACCGACGCTAACTGCTACTAAACGCAGAAAACGCAGACCCATAAAGAAGTGTTCCCTTCATATTCCTACGTGAATAATTTTATCCAAGCATGTCACAAAGAAGGGTTTGTTCTCACTGTTACGAATCATGAACTAAATTTTTCTTGTTTATGGTTCACTGCGGTCTATAAGAGCTTTACAGCTCTCTTACTTTATCCACACAACAACTCTCCTATATAAAAATTAATGTTCCCATTTTATGCTCAAGAAAGCAACACTAAGGGAAAATGTACTTGTTCAGCAGTCGTCTAAATGGCTTATCTGTCACTCTAGGTCCCCAAGAGGGACATTACACTTTCACGTGTCTCCATTAGGAAGCCAGACCAGGCGAGATGTGTCAGATGCCTTAAATTTTAGCATCAACAGACACAGACAGATCTCTGTGAATTAGAGGCCAGCCTGGTGTGCATAAAGTTTCAGGTCAGTCAGAGCCGCCTGCGAGTTCCTGACTGGACAGATGGCTCAGCGGTTAAGGGTGCTTCCTGCCTAGTTCCCAAGGGACTCAAGATAAGTTCCCAGCACCTACATCAGGCAGCTCGTAGCTGCCTCTAACTCTTACTCCCGGGAGTCTGGTGCCTTCTTCTGTGTGCCACAGGCACTTCATTCACGGGCACAAACCCACACATACATTTTAAAAAGAAAAAAATATATTTTTTGGTTTTTCAAAGAGTTTCTTCATGTAGCCCTGGCTGGCCTAGAACTTGCTTTGTGAACCAGGCTGGTCTTTAACTCAAGAGATCTGCCTGCCTTGCCCTGCTGAGTGCTGGGATTTAAGGCATCAACCACCACCACCACCACCCAGCAATAAATGTATTTTTTAAAGTAAAAAACACATGATGTACTTAGCTGAGCTGGGTAATTTTTGTCAACTTGACAAAAATTAAAATCACCAGGGATGAGGGAATCTCAATGGAGAAAATGCCCCCATCAGACTGTGGAGCATCTTTGGATTAATGATTGATGGGGAGGACTTGGCCCACAGTAGGCAGTGCCACCCGTGCACAGGTGGTCCCGGGTGATGTAAAAATCGACCAGAGAGCAAGCCTGTAAGCAGCCTTCCTCCACAGTTCTGCTTCAGCTCCCACTTCCAAGTCCTGCCTTAGGTTCTGCCTTGACCTCCTCTATGATGAACTCTAAAGTCTAACGTTAAGTAAACATTTCCCTTCCAAAGTTGCTTTCGGTTATGGCACTCATCACAGCAATAGAAAGCGAACTGACAGTAGGCATCGGAGAAATACAAAGAAAAACTACTCTGAGGTGCCAGTTCCCCTCAGGCAGGATGGCCATCGTCACGAACACCCACAGATAAAGGTGGCTGTCGTCCCTCATCAAAGAGGCTTCTTTCTACAGCAGAGAGCATTGCAGGAGGTCACAACTGGCTGAAATGCAGACAACAGGTGACCATGAGGTCCCAGGCCCAAGTGATACCTCAACAACACAAACCCTCTACCTACAGCTCAGATAACATGGCAGACATGGCAGGGAAATCCATAGAGCTACCTAAACTAGGCCCAAACAACGGCAATGACGGTTGACACGCCAACATGGGTAGGAGATAGTTCATGGGCCCCACCCCTGGATGAAGAGCACCAAGCAATTAGGACAACCCAGAGAGGGAGAATTGTTTCCCCAGCAAGGAGCCTGAGAATCTATTACAAAACTTGCTACTTTGTAAGCTAATTTAAAAATAAAATAAAATTTAGGGGATGGAGAGATGGCTCAGTGGTTAAGAGCACTGACTGCTCTTCCAGAGGTCCTGAGTTCAATTCCCAGCAACCACATGGTGGCTCACAGCCATCTGTAATGGGATCTGATGACCTCTTCTGTCATGCAAATAGGGTACTCTTATAAATAAATTAACACTTTACAAAAATAAATAAATAAAATTTAAAGGAGGAAAAAGGGCATTTGAGCAGAAGTCTGCTGCACGAATGAATAAAGTTGCCACAGAAAGCAATTGTAATTTAAAACAAAAACAAACTCTTCAGTACCGGGAGCCAGAGAGATGGCTCAGCAGTTAGAACCCTGTTGTTCTTTCACAGGTCCCAGGTAATGCCCAACACCCATAGTGGCTCACAACCACCAAAAACTCTAGGGGATCCGACACCCTCTTCAGACCTCTGCAGGCATCAGGCATGTATGTATAGCAGACATACACATGTGCAAGCAAAACACTCATGCATATAAAAATGATTAAATTCCCAGTGCTGGGGTAGACCACCTCCCCTGTTAATCCAGGAGACTCCGGAAGCCCTTGCCATTGGTTGCCCACTAGAACTAGATGGTAAAACCCTGTTGCTGTAGGCACCCCATGTTGCAGTTTTAGGACATAAAAATCAAACCGGAACTGAACTAGAAGCTGCCCCTTGGCAGCTAGATAGCTTCTAGGTGCCCCAGGGTGCAATGCATTCCATTTAAGAAGAAAGTCATTGGCAGTCTTGCTCAGTGCTGAATCCTGTGAGCTACAGTGGCCAGACAAGACATGGCCCACAAAATGGCATGGCTGTTATGGGATTAGCCGATTGCTTTCTGATTGGATGTGAGGCCTGCTCTGAAGGAGAAAATTTCTAACTGGTACTGTAAACCTGGTCAAGAGACCACAGCTAGGGAGGTTATAATATATCAGAAATGTGCCCCCTTAAGAATTCACTCCACACACTCAGGAAAAATAAAGGAAAAGTTCTTTAATAATAGCACTTACCTGACAGGCTAATGCCCAGAGAGGAGCAGGCTGAAAACAGGTTTCACCATCGTACAATTTTGGCTCACAAATTGGGGCAGGCGTCTTATTCTTGCCGGGTGGGATTAACACCTGCCCCCGGGTTAACACTTTCAGCAGTCTAAAGAAACACAGTATACTGCAAGTCTGGCCACTTGTGCAGATGGGAAATTTACACAGCAACTATAGCTTTTTTTAATACACCAATGGTGTTCTTTTTTCAAATAGTTGTTACCTGGGGACATCTTACCCACCTGGCAGAATTATGTTTTGCTTAAATGAGAACGGGGGCCTTTATGGTAGCCAGGACTTAGCAATGGTTGTCACCCTGAGCTGCTCCCAAGGCAAGTTCTCTGCTAGAGAAGTAAGAGTAAGGAAAGGTGGTCTCCTCTGTCATGGGGATGGAGCCTAATGGCTGGTCAGTATCGGTGAATAAATATTTACATCCCGGCATCATAAGTGTCCTTGTCTCACAGGCCTGGTTAGCACACTACTTATGTTTGAGGAGTTTGGAGGCAGCACTGCCTTGGCTAAGTTCTACTCTGTGTGACGTAATGTCTCCTAAGCATATCAATTAGGAAGTCCTGTATATTATCAATCCTCTTACTTGGAGTTTCTTCTTCACCAGTTAGTCCTGGTGGGGAACCTACTAATACTGTTTTGCTAAATGAGCGTGTTTTCAAACTGCCTTTACTTACATTTGTACTCAGAGGCTAGCTTTCTGTTTGCAGTACAACGGTTACTCCAGAGACTCAAAACTGGTCCAAGTGCTGAGAATGGTGACCATTGGGTGCTCGGTCATAAATCGGATATCTATATTCCTCGAGGAACGTTGCAGACGAAGGGGTAGTAGGGAGGTAGGAGACAGAGGGTGGGCAGACTTGTGCAGAGCTATCTTCTGGGCTTCGATGGCCATCGCACTAATGAGCTGACAGCTCCTATCATTGCCTGAGCATGGGCCATCGGCAGCCCATCATGGACAGAGGACCCGAGGTCTGTCTGTCTACATGCTGTTAATCACTGGTGGAGGCAGAGATGTTTGCTTCAGTGGTGTAGTCGCTGGGAAGCTGCCTGCAGATACCCTTCCACCCATGCTGTGTAAGCGTCTCACTGTAAACTATTGGATTGCCAAAAAGAAACACAAGAGACAAAAACAGAAGGAGGTGTAGTTAGGAAGAAGAAGGGAATATATATATATATATATATATATATATATATATATATATATATATATGTCACAATGAAACCCACTAATATATACATACATATGTATGTATGTGCTAATTTTAAAAAATATTAATTCCATGCATTGAATTTTATATTTTTTAACAATTGTACTTTACATTTCAAGAAATCTCTCTCTCTCTCTCTCTCTCTCTCTCTCTCTCTCTCTCTGTGTGTGTCTGTATGTATGTATGTATGTATGTATGTATGTATGTATGTATGTCTATCTGCCTGTCTCTCTCTTACAACCCCACTTACTCATTCCTGGTCTCGGCAGGTGGGGAACTCAGTAGCTGTTATTTGATTGGTTGGTTTGGTAGATTCTTATTGACCTTTGTGTATACAACCATTGTTGCCTGTCCTAAATATCTTTATCATTCCATTAGCAATCAAGAATATATTTTAGGCCACGGTGGCCCATGCCTTTAATCCTAGCACTTGGAAGCAGAGGCAAGAAGACATCTGTGAGTTAGAAGTCAGCCTGCACTACATAGCAAATTCTAGGACAGGCAGGATTAGAGAGACCCTGTCTCAAAACAAAACAAAACAAAACAAATAAGCAAAAAAGAATCCAGTTTAGGATGGCTAATTCCACTAACAGTCCCAAGAACTTAGTCTGTGTTTAGTCTAAGTTTGTTACTTTTCAGACGGGCCTACAGTTAACGGCTTGCTTTCCAATGAGCACAGTGACCTATAATTATGAAATGATTGCTCAATCTGCAAACTGAATTGTCAAAGATTTCGTCCCAAGACAATTACTTCTGCTGTTGCCGGGAGCAACTGATAACATAGCCCAGGGCCTGCTTCCCAGTCTCACACTGGGTGCTCTAAGCTCCATTCCCTCATGTGGTCACCAGGTCCACAGTCAGTCTACTGAGGCAGCCCCACTATACATCTGCTCTCAGGAGATGCCCTGCCGACACTTTCATGGCCCACTGTCCTAGCCTCAGTGAGACCAGAAAAGAGTGCCCTAGAAAGCCAGGCTGCCAGAAGCGCAGATTTGTGCTGGCTGTTGACTTGGTTCTGTTGAAATTGTTTCCCGAATCCTCTCCCTTTCTACGATGATTGAGTTTGAGTAGCCAAAAGGAATTTGTGTGAGATTTAGACAACAAAGAAGAAACAATAGCTACCATTCCCTGCACATCTGTACTCAGACCAGTAACCAGACCGTGGAGATGGCTATTAACCAGCTTACCCTTGCTTTCCCCCATCCATTTGTTCTCTCTACAGCAAACAGCAGTCCATACCTGTCACCAGACACTTAGGCGGTATCCAATCAGCACACCACCCTTCCCATGAACTTCACCCGCACTGCTTCTCAGAGCCTTCGGGTGACCCTGCCTCCTATTATCAGAATCCATACTGGATTTATGCTCCCACCTCCTCCTCAGAAATCCCTGATGCTTTAACACTGTTAAAAGTTGTTTTTGTTTTTGTTTTTTTTTAATTGTTTGCTCTGATGCACTTCTCTCTCCCACCCCTCCAAAAGAGGTCATTTTTGCAGGTAGAAGTCTGGCTGATAATTGTTTGTTAATTTAGCTTAATCAACCCTTTTTAAAGCCCAGAATGTCAATGCTTTCTTTCACCAAACAAGACTTTCCTGTGTCCCATCCCAGTCTCTAGAGAAAGTTTGAAAACTTACCTTTGAGGTCTGAGAAATGGAGGAGTTACAGTGTTATAAGAAGTGTTCAGTGACACAGGTCCACACTGACCCTGAAGAGAAGTCGCTACTAAGGCTGGTTTCTGAACAGACTCTCACACCAAGTAAGAACCCTAAGGCAAGTCCTTAAATGTGGGGAATGTAGTGCCTCTGCTTTAAAAAGAGTTTGCATCTTCAATATCCCAGCCACGTTCTCGTTCTCATTCAAAATACCCCAAACTGTAGCAACTGTTACCATATTTAGTTTGCAAGAACCGATTTGCTTTTACTAAGACAGTACCATTAAATCATATGAAATTAAACTTTTAAATTTAGGGTTAACATATAATTATATAAACAACTTTAGAGTTTTTATTTAGTTTGCAAATACATTTTGGTTTTGTAAAACTAATAAAACAAAATGATGCCTAATTTTGAGTACGTACATATTCAAATGATATTAGAGTATTGACTCTAGAATTGTTGTTGTTGTTGTTGTTGTTGTATTTAGAGAAAATCCTTTCTTTGCTTCACCTGGAGAAATGGTAGGCTGTCTCCTATCCAGTGTCCTGAGCCCTCACCACCAACCTCCCTCCTCCAGAGTCACCAAGTCCTGCTGATTGATGCTGCAAGCATTCCTTCCTCTTGACATTCTCACATCTTCTGCCTTAGTTGAATCCCTCAGTGCTTAGCCATCAGAGAAGATGGGAGGGCAGACCCAGACGCCTGTGTGTGGTGTCTTCACACTGCTTGGACTTCACTTGGCACAAGTGTGCTATCACACAGCAAGTGGCCTCTGGTTTTTGTTTGCTTTGGTTAGGTTTCGTTTTTTTGGATTTTTTTTTTTTTTCAGGACAAGGCTCTGGCTATCTTGGAACTCATTCTGTAGACTAAGCTATCCTTGAACTCATGGAGATCTGCCTGCCTCTGCCTCCCAAGTGCTGGGATTAAAGACGTGTACCACCACTGCCTGGTGGCCTCTGGCTTTTTTGTTTGTTTGTTTGGTTGGTTGGTTGGTTGGTTGGTTGGGTTTTTTTTTTTTTTTAAATCTCACATTGCACAACAGTTTCTCACAAATGTTTGAGCCCACTACAGAAGCTAAAACTACAAAGGCAGATGCATACAGTGTTATAATCCTAGCATCATGGAGGCTGAAGCATGAAGATTAAGTTCCAGGCCAGCCGGGCTACGTTGTGAGACTCTGAATTCTGTTCCCAGCGTCCTCACATTAGGGGACTGACAACAACCTGTAACCCCAGCTCCAGGGGGTTCAGTGTCTCCTCTTCTGGCCTGTATAGGCACCCGTACTGGCATATACAAACTAACACACACACACACACACACACACACACACACACACACACATGTCCATACATGATTAAAAATGGGTTATAAAAAGCAAAATGAAGCAACAAAGAGAGAGGCTATGGAGCACCGAGCTATGGTGGGAGGATTTGGTGACGGGGAGACCAGCCTGATGACCTAGAATACACTCCCACTCCATTTTTAAACGATCAGAGTAAAAGCCACATGGTCTTAAACATTCCCACAGATGAGTCCTGAGCAGTGCCTTCTCGTGTGCCCAGCAAACACGTGGCACAGCAACATCACAAATTAGAGATATTCCACTAACAGTTTTAATGTTTAATAGCCAATAATGTTGCTTACTAAGGCAATTCTTTAAGATGATTTTGGCCCAAAATAATAGTGTTAACTTGAGGAAATGTGCAGGGAAATGAGGGTTATTATTATAATAGGGTGAGGTGGTTTGATTTTACCGTCTTACCAACACCATTATCATATCTTAGAGCACTGAGTATGCTGCCTCCCATCCTACGCCAGGGCTCACCAACTTGTTCTTGTCAATCACCCTAGATTATCAGTTAGCCCCGCCTGCTGCTGACAGAAACACTCTTGTCAGCCTATAGCATTTAAGGCAACTGCTGCTTTATAGGACAGTGTCAAATCTTCGATGAGTTTTGCAATGAAAAAAGTTGATGAACCAGACAGATTCATTTATACACCCATTTTTACTAAAATATCTATCAAGGAGTACCTCACTGTCTGAAGCAACCTAGCACTGGGGCTGTATCAGTGAGCACGAGAATGCCCTACTCTCATGATGCATGATTCAGTGAAGTGTATGGCGAGTGTATGAGTAAAAAACAAGTCCTGTTGTAATAAGTACTCCAAATACAATAATAATAATAATAATAATAATATAGGTATATTAGTCTGAATATATATATATACATATACATATATATATATATATATATATATATATATATATATATATATATATCCCTAATGATGTGGGGTACCGGGAACAGAACTCATATATATATATATTTGGGTGCCCATTTAATGGAAAGTCCAAGGATTCAGTAGTTGCTCAGTGCTCAGTTCATGAGGCTGGATGTCTCACCTGGTCTTCAGTGTGTGTTGGAAACTGGAATGGACTTGCTAGAATGGTGAGGACAAGCAGGCAAAGAGTAAAAGCTTCCCTCTTCCGTGGTCTTAAAGAGACTTCCAACGGAAGGTGTGGCCCAGATTAAAGGCATTGTGTCTTCCCACCTTGAAGATCAGGATTAGAAGTGGATCCCCCTACTTCAGATTAAGTAACAATCCCTCAGTGTTCCCTCCTGCTTTTAGCTCATTGCAGATGTAGTCAAGTTCACAACCTAGAATAGCCATCTCTCTGCCCCAGTGACTTCGCATTCTTTCCAGACTAGAGACAGAACACATTCATGGGCACATAAGGTGCCACATGGTCAACACAGGCTCCAGATTTTTTTTTTTTTCAGCAGAATGTTGCTAACCCTGACAGTTTATGAACTGGTAACAGTTACTCTGACAGACAGAATTATAACTCTTGGAGACCTGTATTACAAGTAAGCATTTTATCAACTGTAACACAGAAATTCACTAAAGAATTTGAACTTAATATTTAAGGAAAGCAGTGTTTGTGGTCCCCAGATCAGCAACAGAATGTGACCTGAGAACTTATAGAAATGCAAATTATGGCCCTTGCCCTCCCCCACCTCACCACCCTGAGTCAGAAATGCCCAGTGTGCCAGTTAGAGTAAGAAAGGCCCCCATGCACTTATATATGTGAATGTTTTAGTCACCAGAGAATGGAACTCTTTGAAAGGATTAGAAAGATTAGGAGGTGTGGCCTTGGAGGAAGTGAGTCACGGGGTTTAGAAAGCCCATGCCAGGCTCTCTGTGAGCATGTTCCCTGCCCCCATCGTTCTCCCTCTCTGTATATCTCTGTCTCTGTCTCTCTCCCACCCTCTGTCTCTATCTCTCTCTCTCCCTACCCCCCACTCCCAACCCCCACCTACCTGCCTGCAGGTCAAGATGTAGTATGTAAGTCTTTTCTACTTCTCCAGCACCATGCCTGTCTGCGACCATGCTTCCTGCCATGATGATAATGGACTGAACCTCTGAAAACTGTAAGCCAGCCCTCAATCAAATGCTTCCTTTTATAAGACTTGCCTTGGTCATGGTGTCTCTAGGTGACTCAGACCAGTAATCTATATTTAACAGGATTTCCAGTTAATCCTCATTGTTAGGGACCCATTGATCCACGGCACCCTAAAAAGACCTTGTCATTATTACAAAGAAGTAGCCTAAAATGGAACCTTCTAGGAAAGGACACACTACTTTAAGAACATAGCAAGCTAATGGAGAAAGTAAACGACTTGACTTCACGCCATTGTTTCTTTTCTATGATCTGGGTGCTGGAAGGTCTGGGACCACTTGTTGTACCTAAGCAGCTAACAGCTGGATCGGGATCTAGACAGAGGGCAGAGGTGCTGCTGAGCCCAGAAAGGCAAACACAGACGCTCCAGGACACCGGCTGCTGCTCATCATTCACGGTCAGACTGAACACTCGTGCCCCACCCCACACCATGGCATATTAAAAACATGCCCATCCGCTTCGAGTGCAATCCCACCCTGCTTGTAAATTGTTCTTTCACTTCCAAATATGGCACATGTTTCAAAATACGTCACTGCAGTTTATAGATCTGTGTATTTTGCAAACGCAAGGCGAGTTAATGGCCTTCTCAGCTGTGGCCTTTCTCGTGCTATTACACAATTGGCTGCCTGGAGTGTATTCTCTGCAAGAGCCACCAGAAGTCTCCTCTCCTCCCTCCTTATGGAATAAAGTCCAGAAATACTCAGACCCAGGCAGTGCAGGGAATTTGGTCTCTTGCTATTCCATCAATAAAAATAAAACTGGGCACAGTGGGCGAATGCCTGCGATCAGCCAGCAGTCAGAATGAGGCGGGAGGAAGATCAGAAGGTCCAGGTCATCCTCACCTCTGGGGTAAATTCAAGGTCAATTGGGATGTGTGAGACCTTGGCCCAGAGAAAGATGGTAAAACTGAATTAACTAACCAAATGAAATCACACCCTCCAGGGTAACTGTCATTAGTAAGCAAAAGAGAATAGATGACACTCTTGGTAAAGAAACACAAGACTTAAGATCAAGCAGACTCATGACTCCAATCTCAGAACCCTAGCCTTAGATACAAAATAAGTCCCTTTCTACTCTAATTACAGAAATGGATGAAGGGTTTGTTAGCATTTCGTCTAGGCTCTGCCCCACAGTTACCTGGCAACAACCAGGCGTGCCTGACTCACTATAAAAGGAGCTGCTTGGCCCCTCCGGGACCTCTTGCTCCTTTACCCTCTTCCTCCTCTCCCCCATTTCCCTCCCACCTCTCTCTCCACGTGCCTGCTTGTGGCCTCTCCCTTCCTTCCCCCTCCCCCTCCCCCTCCCCCTCTCCCTCTCTTCCGCTCTCCCCTCCCCCCTCAGCTCCCCTCCCTATGCCCTAAATAAACTCTATACTATACCATGCATGGCTGGTACTGCAGGGGAAGGGGCCCACAAAGGCACCCCCTTCCCCCGCAGCATACCTCGACTCCACCAAACATATTCTTTCCTTCTCTTTCTTTTTATAAAACACAACAGGGTTGGATTCAACAGCTCTGGAAAGTGCGAATTCAAGCGGCAGTAAAAGGGGTGGGGGTAGGGTGGGGTTTGTCTTCGTTGCCCTGTGAGATTCTTCTTCTCTGGGTTATCTTTCTTCACCACCACGCCCAGCCCAGCCAATTATTCCACACCCGCAATGTCTCACTTATCACCTTGACCCAGATGTCTAAGGCTGAGTGAAAACAGCGCTGTCAGATTCCATAAATGTGTGGTGACAGCTCAAAGTGAAAGAGACACTCTGTCACCAGGGAAGCAGAGCTTGTCAAAAAAAAAAAAAAAATCACATTAACTTTGGGAAGCGCTCAAGTTTAAGGTTAGAAGGTTTTATTTTTAGAGATAAGTTTTTTATTTCATATTTTGCAAAAAGTACAATGTCATAACTGGTCCTTCATTTAAAAACCAGAACTAGTATTTTACTACCATTGAACCATTAAGATGTATATTTGTCAAAATCAGGACAATTCCTAGTCTTTAAGAAGTTTAATTTTGGGGGACTATATAATGCTTATTCTAGAAATTGATTATCACTTCTTATTTTTGGCCTGTAAACCATTTCATCCTCCCAGCATGTCCAAAATGAGCTAACTTGCATCTGCTTTCCACACTGTTACCCGGGCCTCGGAGGCAGGTAAGATGGAGCGCTGCCTTCATCCTGCCCTCTCCCAAGAGCCCAGTCCTTCGCCAACGCTTTCTGCAACGGCCCATATCCCTTCTTCCTCTCCTTTTCTCTGTCCGTTCCTCCCTAACAAAAACATTCTGAGGCAAAAGCTAAGGTTGAAAATATTTACAGGGTGAGAAGTTCCATCTCCTGCTTCTAGTTGAAGCAAAGTGTGAGGGGTTGGAACTTCGCTTTACTGGGCTCTGCGTCCCCCTTGCTAGGTACAGAAGATCGCTTGGTTTTGTGATTCTTTCCCATCTTGGTGAGCGCTCAAACCGCAAAGGGGTCACTTCTGCGCTGCCCCAGGAAGAGCTTGATTAGCGCAGGAGGACACAAGAGGGAACAGCATGCCCCCAACAGCCCTGCCAGGAAAAGCAGGCCGTGGAGTCAACAAAAGCAACCCAGCCCGCCCTGGCATTCCTCCCTGTGAGAATCACGCCATCTCCGTGTTTACAGGGAGGCTGGGAAAGCACCCACTGCCATCCTGGCAGTCCACCTGCTTGGCCAGGGACAGACAGCTCCCACGGCTCCCACCCGGGGCCTACAGCCCCGCAGCCGCAGCCGCAGTGCAGGTGAAGCACCAGGTAATTTTCCATCCTCCATCAGGAGGACCTCTCCTCAGCCACCCAGCAGTGTGTCAAAAACACAAGAACGTTCCAAGTTCCAAGTCAGGGGTCAAAGAAAACAGCACAACCTAGTGCAAAAAAAAATAAGTAAAGAAATCTGATGGAGTTACAGATACAGCAAGTGCGAAGTGATTAAGTAATATGTGGAGAAAGGAGGGCGGGCGAGAGAGCTCCCTTCACTAAAGTGTTGCCTTGCCAGTGTGAGCACTCAAGATTCTCTCTTGGTGTTAATCACATGCCAGTGAGACAGAGACAGGAAGATCTCAGAGGCCTGCTGACCAGCCAGTCAACGAGAAGCTGGGTAGAAGCTGCCTGAGGATGATACCAGAGGGTGGCCTCTGGCCTGCACATGCATGCACATTCACATGCAGCCCCCTACACACACACATACATGCACCTAGACATGCAGCTGCATGCCCATGCTTGCATATACAAATGTGTGTCCTTGGAGGTGCATGTATGTGTACATGGACACACACACACACACACACACACACACACAAAATGGGGGGGGGGGAGAGGGAGAAGGGAGAAGGAGAGGGGGAGAGAGAGAGAGAGAGAGAGAGAGAGAGAGAGAGAGAGAGAGAGAGAGAGGAAGGAGGGAAGTAAAGGAAGCTTGTAAAACCAAGGAATATGACAGAGTAGAAAACTGACTCGTTCTAAAAAGAGATGGTATTCATAGCCATCATGTAAGTAAAATGAGCCCATCCTATAAGAATATCTATGTTTTCTATCATATGTGCCAAC
This sequence comes from Rattus rattus, assembly GCF_011064425.1. Lineage (NCBI taxonomy): Eukaryota > Metazoa > Chordata > Mammalia > Rodentia > Muridae > Rattus > Rattus rattus. The sequence goes on from NC_046160.1 coordinate 64,995,028, forward strand.
TGGAGGCAGGGAAAGAACACGCTTACAAAGGGATGTTGTTTTAGTTAGGGTTTCCATTGCTGTGCTAAAAGATGTGACCAAAAGCAAGTGGAGAGGAAAGGATTTATTTCCCTTATACCTTCCCATCACAGCCTATCTTCAAAGGAAGTAGAGGCAGGAAATTAACAGCAGGAACCTGGAGCAGGCTTGGAGGAATGTTGCTCCTGACTCCTCCTAATGTCCTGCTCAGCCTGCTTTACTACAGCACCTACAGCACCAGCCCAGAGGCAGCACAGTGAGCTGGGCCCTCCCACATCAAACCCCAGTCAAGGAAACAGACTGCAGGCTTGCCCACAGGTCAGCTGGTGGGGGCATTTTCTCAACTGAGATTCCCTCTTCTAAAACGACCCTGCTTGTGTTGACTTGATATGAAGCCAACCATCCCAGATAAGCTGAGGGTGTGGAAAGGGAACAGAAAGATAAGAAAGTATCCTAGAGGGGTGGATGTGAATTTTAAATGCTATATATGCATGTATGGATGTGTCATAAAGAAGGCCACTGCTCTGTATAATCTATGTGCTCTGAACACACACACACACACAGACACACACACACACACACACACACACACACACACACACACACACACACAGATTTGGAGGTTATCCAGGAAGCAGAAATTACTGAGTGCAGGTGGAGAAAGAGCTATATCAAAAATAAAAATAAAATCAGAAATCATTATGATGGCTTGCTAACTACCATTTGTCCAGAATTTCACAGGTATTCCATACTCTGCAGGGTTGTGACAAGTATCACAGTATGTAAACCAGGGAGGGAGAGATGGCTCAGCAGTTAAGAGTGCGGGCCGTTCTTCTAGAAGACCTGGTTCAGGTCTCAGCACCCACCCAGCAGACCACGAGTCTGTGATAACTCACGGCCGGGGACTGAGCACCCTCTTCTGGCCTCCTCTGGCACCAGGCACACTCATACATGCATGCAGGCAAAACACCCAGAAATGCAAAAAGTTTTAAATACACGAATTAAATTTAAAAAACACTTGCACCAGGTGAGGAAAAGTTCTAGTTGTTTCCATTCAGAAGAATTAATTGAATGAATGTTCCCCACTCTTTCTATTATAAATGGCATTCAGTTCGACTCCAAAAAGCCTGAGAAGTGAGCAGGAGACAGTCAGGTTCCTCCACAGACGCCAAGGACGCCCCTTAGCACATGGGCAGCAATTACACTGCGAGGTGTAAACTCCTTGGACAAGCGTCTTTGAAAGCACTAGTTCCCGTGTCTGCTCCAGAAACTTCACTCACAATGTGCTTCATTATTGGAGAACTGAGGAAGGACACAGGACCCTTTGATCTAACTTACTTACTTAGAAGAATAGGTATGTCCTGTGACAGCTTTGGAACCTTTCGTTATATCGTGAATGGGTTTCCGGGTGTTTTCCTACAACCACGCTCAACCAGCGGCGCTGAGAACTAAAATACACTGTGTTATGTTCAAAACACTGGAACAAAACCTGCCTTTTTGCCAGGGAAGATAACTATTTTCTAAGTAAATATTTTTGGTTTGCTAAGTCACACAGTCAGCTTTCATATTATGCATCAAAACAAAAAGCCTTTTCCAAGTCTAAAAAAAAAAAAATCACAGCTATTTTGTAAACAAAACATTAAGCAAACATGAACTTGAGTATCTCTGAAGGTCAGATCTGAGACTAATCTTTGATGATTGATTCTAAATCCACTCATTATAATTAATAAAAGTAGTGCCAATATGTGACTGGAATTTCTTACATAATAGGTAATTCTAGATTATTCCATTTGCTTTGATTATTTGAGTTGTAAGTAACTTCCACCCAAAATAATTAAAGAATGGGGGAAAAAGACAAAAACTGTCCAAACAGACCACATCAACAGAGTGCAAGAAGAGTGACTGTGAGCAGACACACACACACACACACACACACACACACACACACACACATATACACACAAACACATACACACACACTCACACACACATATACACACACACATATACACACACACTCACACACACACACATGATTTAATTGATTAAAAATTAATTCAAAATCCTAAATTAATTAATCCATTGATTAAAATTGATTACTTAAAACTAATTACTTAATTAAAATTAGCTTATTAATTAAAAATTAAAAGCAAAAGGAGGTGAGGAACTCACACTACTAAGAAATGGAATTTTAGATTCCTTTAACTGCCACTGTTTGGTTAGTAGATAATTGTAACACGAAGACTGATTCGCAACAAAATTATCAGCAATAAAATTAATTAAAGAGATAATTCTAGGACCCATGCAACCAAAGCATTTAAAATTGAGTGTTTTGTTTCTACTGTCACGCATGTATACCCTGTGCTTGGCTTATGAGCACCTCCATTACACGTTCTTATTTTCCGCCTCCTTCTCTCCCCTTCCTCTGGCCTCATTTCTTCTTCCAAACAGTACTCCTCCTACGTTTGTGTCATGTATGCATTTAACATAGGTTCCACTTAAGGGAAATGTGTTGTTTGCTATTCTGAGTCTGACTTATTCACTGAACATGATGATCTCTAAGTCATCCCTTCATGATAAGATAAAAGAAACCAAAAGGATAGAACCAGGAAAAGAAGAAGTAAATTTATGCCTATTGACAGATTATAGGACCCTATACTTAAAAGACTGTATCTTAAATTTGATAAACATTTTCAGCAAAGTGGTAAGACACAGAAATTCTTATCCTTTTAGCTTGGTCCCAGAAGCTCCCAAACAACAGACTATTACCATTGCTCTTGCTGTCTACCATAACCAGATGGTAAGACCCCTGCTGCTAAAGGAACCACACACTTTGGTTACAGGACACAGAGAGCCCATTCTCACACTGACAAGGAAACTTCCTGCTCTCTTACATGGTGCCAGAATGTGCAGCAGACCCCTGGGGGAGGAAGACATCGGGTGTCTTACCCAGCATGGGACCTAGCATGCTGCTATACTGACCTCTCAGGAGAGATGTGTCCACTGGCACAATGGAGTCATCGTGGGCATTCTAGGGATAACTAATAGCTTTCTAATTGGATTTAAGGCTTGCTCCACTGGAGGGAGCGCATGCCTGGTACTATAGACCTGGTCAAAGGTCCATGCCTGGGGAGGTCATAGGCTCTTGTGAGGACCCACTACTGTTGTTCTTGCTAAATGGTCATGATATCAAACTGTCTTCTGTTTATACTTACACCCATCTTTGTGTTACTCTCAACCTTATTCGGTTTCTCTCTTTTTTTAAAATGGGCAGTGATTCCTGAGGACCCATGACTGGTCAAGTGGAATGCGTTGAAGTATCTGGAGGGAGATAGAGGGGTAAAATGGAATTTTATTCAGCTGTAAGGAAAAGTAAAGTTGTGACATTTGCAAGAAATATTTGGAAATTGAGGTCATTAAACTAAGTGAAATAACTCTGACTCAGAAGGACAACATATTTTTCTCTCCTTTGCAGAATCTAGATTTAAATTTATATGTGAATATACATACATACACACACACATATATATGCATACACAGATATAAACACACACATATATACAATACATACACACATATATACATACATACACACACATATATATACATACACACACATATATATACATATACACACACATATATACATACACACACATATATGTATATATGTATATATACATACATACACACAGACACACACACATATATACATATACACACATATATATACACACACATATATACATACACACACACATATATATACATACACACACATATATGTATATATGTATATATACATACATACACACAGACACACACACATATATACATACACACATATATATACACACACACATATATACATACACACACACATATATATACATACACACACATATATACATATACACACACGCATATATATATATACACATACACACACACATACATTTACTTATGTAGAACATGAACGTGTAAGAGGGACCATGCATGGAGGGAGACTCCTGAAGAGGGAGGCAGGATGATAGACCATACACAACATGAAAGCAGGAGCCATGATTTGGGGTGGGGGAGGAATGCTAACTTTAGATTGACTAGAAAAAGAAAAAGTCAACTAATTTCTCAAAGACCTAATTCGCACTGAATTAACGTACAGAAAAGAGTCGGCACCACGCACAGCAAAGCTGACAGATGAGTTTTCTACAAAAAGAAAGAGGCACCAATCACCCCATGACTTCGTGACCTGCATGAGGAGCGGCCAAGTTACAGGCTTGAAAATATTTCATGTGAGCAAGAAATAAACATAAATCCCAACACAGTAGCGTTCAGACCTGGAGTGAGTGTTTCTAAAATTGGAATTGTACTTGAAGTACAGATAGTCACAGGCTCTCAGAGCATTGATTTCTTCAACGAACAAGGCACTGAGCGGGACTCGGAGGAAAAGAAAAATTCAGTTAAGACATGAAAGTTTCCCCGTTAAGAGTTTATGATCTCACAGGGGAAAACATCAAGTCAAAAGCCATTTACAACAAACTGTTAGAAACTTTAGTCATGGATCTTTTTAGCTTCCCAAACCCCCGCTCTGCTTTGCAGAGGACTTTCTGTGCGTCTGCTGCATGAGTGTTTTCTCACCTCCATTAAATATCTTAGTCCAGTTGCTGAGACAATAAATAAGTAAACAAATTCAGTAAAATAAGTAAAATTGAAAAATAAAATTAAGTAAAAAGGAAAGTAAGACACTAAAGAAGGAAATTGATGAAGACACAGGAAAGTTGACAGACGTCCCATGCTCAGGGGGCTGACAAGGCCAGTATTGTGAAAATATCTACATTATTTAGAGCCACGTTCAGATTCAATGCAATCACCATTAAAGCTCCAATGATAATTTTTCTCAGAAAGAGAAAAACTCATCCTAAAATTTATATAAGGTCATGAAAGACCCCAAATAGCCAAAACAGTTCTAAGTAGAAAGAGGAAGGTTAGGGAAAGCCATACAGCAGACTGCCACGTGATACAGAGGCACGGGGACACAGAAGCAGGACCCTGGCATCAGTGAAACAGAGCACAGGACCCAGATACTCACTCACAGAACTATGGCCACCCGATCCTTAACTCCAAGTGGTGCTAGCAAGGAAGGAAGGAAGGTTGTACATCCACATGTAGAAGGATGAAACTGTATTCCTAGCTCTAACCACGTACAAAAATTCATTCAACCTGGATCAAAGCTCCCAAGGCCCGAAACAGCCCAGGGAATGTCAGCAAGAGTTGACAAACAGAACCACATGAAATCAGCTGGCGTGCCCTCATCTTTTAGTTCTCACACAGATAGCGCTCCTTCAGAGCGTGGTACCCAATCCAAAGCACAGGCTCTGCGGTATTCCGCTGAGTTATTCTCTATTTCATCACATCAGTTTTGCAACTACACGTGTACCTGCGTTTCCTCACTTGGTGCTATCTTTTCTGCTAAACGGCAAACTTCAGTATTACATAAGCCACTCCCTTTATTCAGACTCCATATCCAGGACGTAGCATCATGTCCCCAAAGCAGACTGCATTTAACAAATACCTTCGAGTGAATAAGAAGTGAGACGTAAGCTGGGCATAGTAGCTCATGCCTTTATTCCCAGTTCTGGGGAGGTAGGCAGGTGTCTTCAGGCTCAAGGCCTGATCTACAGTTACTGTGTCTCAAAAAAAAAAAAGAAAGAAAGAAAGAAAGAAAGAAAGGAAGGAAGGAAGGAGGGAGGGAGGGAAAAAGGGAGGGAGGGAGGGAGGTCGGTCATGAAAGGAAGGAAGGAAGGAAAAGAAAAGAAAAGAGTTGAGTTGAAATGTACAAATCACTTAAAATACCCATCATCTAAGATGTCCCTTGCTCCAGTTTATCTAAGAAGGTGAAGCTAAGAGCTTTGGAACTGATAACAGCAAGGAACCTCTTCAGACCCTACTGGCATGCCAACAGTCTGAGATGGTACCAACAAGAAGACACTGTTATTTCCTGTTCAGAATATCCCTGAGGTAGAAACTATAGGCACCTTGTGACACTGAAGTTCCTCACCATGCTGGGAAGCCAGCATCCTGCATAATTTGTAGGACCTCAGACACCACAGTGTGTCCATTCTTGATCAGCAGTCAAACTGAGAAAACAGTGCCCCCCATCTCCTTGACAGCGTGTCAACACGAATCACTACATACTGTTTACATTTGTCAACACAAATCGCTACACACTATTTACATTTGCTCACGATGGTTTTGCTCAGGATGAAAAGCTAATGCATTCTGTATAAGCAAAGATCGAGCCTTATATCAACATATCAGGCCTGCTACCACCCTGTTGTGACACCTGTAGAACAAGTGCTCTTGGGTCCTCTCATTTGCCGTCTCGTCTGTAAAACTGTAATGACACTTGGCTAGTTTGTGAGAGATCCAGGCACCTGGAACTTCTGCTCAAATTCAGCAGCTCTAAGGTAGAAAATGACATGGACAGACTGCTCTAGCCAGGGAAGGGCGGAGGTGAGAAGAGGGTGCCACTGATGCCTAGGTGAACCGTGTGTCGTTAATCCCTATGGTCCTACATAGAACACCAAAATGTATGAGCTGCTCCCCGGCAAAGGTCTGACCATGAAGAACCATCTGCCCTTTGAACAGCAGCTCCACAAGTCTAACCGTGATCCTTGTTCTCTCAGACTCAATCACACACAGTAATATTGAAAACCACGTTTGGGATAGGACCTGGGGCCTCCCACACTACGTCTGTCAGTCATTATCCTCCACCCGTGTGTCCCAGCAACACATCTTTCTCTCTACATCCTTTAGATACCTATATACCTGGGCCTGGCTTCTTCACCAATCTGAACCTTTAGCCGATGGTTATCAGCCTAGTAGTAGCATAGGTTCAAGTGTGCTTTGAAGACATAAAATTATTTCACTGATAGGAATTATCATTATCTGTCCTCGTCCTCAAAGCTGAATTCTGAGTTTAATGCCTTTCTGGACAAAATCCAATATGGAAGTTCCCCTAGATGCAAAGTCAGATGTTAGTCCTGCCTGCTTCCTCTAGAGAGGCTGTGATTGCGGAGAATGTGTCTTATCTGCAAACCAGAAATTCACCAGGGGAACCATTTTCTCTCAAGGCTGCTGCAAGTGCAGGAGATAATGTGGGAACTGTGATGCGCCTGCCGGCACAGAGATGACACTGACTAAATATGTGAACCCGGAGTTAGAGACCCAAAAGTGAAAAGAAGTAGATGATTTCCAAAACTCTGCATGCATAAGAATACTTCATGATTTTATGACGAAAGTGGGATTACATTATTTCCAACCGGCTTAAAGGGCAGCAGTGAGACTTGCTAGCTACTATAGCTGAAAAGTCCCTGGATAATGTGTGTGTTACACGTCACTCACTATTGCTTTCCTGCTGCTCCTGTATATATGCATATGTGTATATATGCCCCTACGTATAGGTATAGGCTGTTCCTACTTGGTCCTACCTTGCCTCAACCTCAAGCTGGCTTCTCATCATTGCAAGATGGCAGCCGACACTACATGCTTTCTCATTCTCATCCAGGGAAGAACCAATGTGGCTTCTCACCACGAGCGAGAGTCTTCATCTTTGGGGACCCTTACATTTGTCACCGTAGCAAGGCAAATGCCACGCATCAGACTTTGTCACCATGCAGCATGGCAGACAGGTGTTACACCACAAGAAAGGGCAGGGTGTGTGCTACATCGACAGTTGCCTCGTCCAACGTGGTGATTGACACATGCTTAGTGGATGACAGTACACTCCAAACCGTGTTGTTGGCCTAAGGAAAGCATGTGTCTCTGAATAAATGTTGAGCTCAAAGTTTCTAGTGTCTTTTTTTTTTTTTTTTGGTTCTTTTTTTTTGGAGCTGGGGACCGAACTCAGGGCCTTGCGCTTCCTAGGCAAGCGCTCTACCACTGAGCTAAATCCCCAACCCCTAAAGTTTCTAGTGTCTTAATAAGCTCAGATACAAGGAAAGCGAGCAGGGAGGGGCGGCCAGGGACCCTCTGAACGACTCGACAAGACTCCCACGTGTAACTCTGCGGAGGGAGAAACCCCACAGTCCTCTGGGCCCCTGTGGAGCTGGTGAACCAGCGCAGTCACCAAGGAGACCATGAGATCTTCTGAGATGGAGATGCCTATTCCCCTGTGGTGAAGTGTGATGCAGCCTTTCCTGTCAGCTCCTGTCAGTGAGTGAAACAGGGAAGCCTGAAGAAAGCTTCTTAATGCTGGAAAAGTTCTAAAAGATGAAAGATCCTCTCAGTTCTTGTATCAAAACCTCAAGTTCTCAATCAGTATCACTAAAAACCTGGAGGAAAACAGCAACAACAACAACAACAACAACAACAACAAAAAACTACCGATGCAAATGGGCCCGGGCTTAGAAAGCAATACCCAAGAGCTGAAGGATAAACCAGGGACTCGTGCATCTGAGCACATGAGTGCAGTCTGCACAAGGCGTGTTTTTATCATGACAACTCCTTAGCCTGCTTCCCAAGCCAGCAAGGTCAAGGTTCTACAAAGCTCAACAATGTTATTTGTCTCCCGAAAAATAACCAAGGTATGGAAACATCGTTTACCCTAACTATTCCCTAGAAACTGAGGAAGGCACTGTCACGCCTGGGTTCCTTCCCACATTCGTTGGCATGCCAGGTTCCCCTCTTGAGAAATACCAAAAATCACGTTCCCACTGCCTGTGTCACAAATCCATTGTGCCCTCACACAACCTTACTTCCAACCCCGCCACACACCATCTGAGGATGCACTGTTAGGTGTGTTGGATGATGCAGCACCTCAACCTGTAAAAGACACTTCCTCAGCTGTGCACTGTCTCACAGCGAAGGATAGCGCTAACCTCAGAGGGTGGGTCTCTGTCGACCTGGATGTGAAACCCGCTTGCTTCAGTCTTTGCTTTATGCCAGTTTTCCTCGTGAGTGTGTCCACAGCTCAGGAGTGGCTGTACACATCTGTAGGACGATGTCACACAGGTGAAGGCAGGTACAAGATAGAACGAGGCCTGTCATTGGACGAGAAGGAAGGATGGGCGGGAGAGAAGTCTGAGGGAAGAGGAGGAGACTGGAACCGGAAGAGAGAGAGAAGCAGCGGAGAGAACATGGAGGCTGAAGTTAAGATTCCTCTCTGCACATTTACAGGTTGTTATGAATGTTCTTAAAGGACGGATGTGTACAGGGCTTTGTGTGTCTAGGTGGGCAATTATATCTTATCAATTGGATCAGAGGTTATTGTGTTGTGTGTTCTTTCATGTGGCAAATTAAGTTCAAGAGAGTCTGTGGTGGCTAGAGACACTGGGCCGCCATGGAATTGGAATGTGTGTTTCTGGCATGGTGGCAGCCTGCCTTGGGAACTAGATGGCAAGAGAGATTGTTGCCAGGCTCAGAGAGAAGCCATCAGCAGTGTGATGTGGGATGGAGCAGAGTGGGTGAGATGCTTTGCTGACTGAGATGAAGATATCTATCAGATATCTTGGGGTACTGCGGTGCCGGATCTAGTGAGGGGTAAAGGACCCCATCTCATTTTTATTTATATGAATACATTGTAGCTCTCTTCAGACCCACCAGAATAGGGCACCAGATCTTGTTACGAATGGTTGTGAGCTACCATGTGGTTGCTGGGATTTGAACTCAGGACCTCTGGAAGAGCAGTCGGTGCTCTTAACCACTGAGCCATCTCTCCAACCCCTCCCATCTCATTTTTTATAATTTTACAGCAACATCAATTGTTTTAAAAGCACAAAAAAGTGAGTGATTACAACCCAGTTTGCAGTTTCTAGATTGAGCCTGGCTATTTACCCTAGGTCAGGTATTCATTCCAACCAGCTGGGGCTGGAGCAGCCACTGGGTGGATCCTCTGCAGGGGAGTAAGAACGATCAAATCCACCAGAGGCCTAGGGTACACGCCACAGCTCCTCCCACCCCCGTAATAACAGTCAGTGTGAAGTAGATTTATAAAAACAGCCCAGAAATAGAAACCAGTAGACAAACGCAGGCTGGGTTTTGACAGCTTACCTCTCAGCTTGGCCCCGTTCACATGTTTTATGCATCCTTCTTCATTCAGCACAATTTCTTGATGCCACATTTTAAAATCTGTCAGATAAACATAATCACATTGTCCTTGTAACTCACAGGGTTAGAAAACAGATAAACAGGTAATAGACTAGGAAGCGCTTTATCTAACACTTCTGGAGCCTTAAGCTCATCCCCGCTGTGTCTATGGATCCTAAGCAAGGATCATTTGTCAAAATAGTCATCGAGAGTCCATGCTCCTGGGCGCATCGGGTCTGGGCTTCCCCTGTAGCTGTGATGCAGCCTGGCATCCTGCAGGCTATGCGGTTATGAGGCACACATGAGACAGACACCATATAGGGCAGTGCCAAGGACTAACAAAAGGCAGAAAAGGAAAAGCGACATAACATTCATGCCAGGCACGGTGTCACACCCCTGTAACTCCAGCACTCCGGAAGGCTGAGGCAAGAAACTTCCATGAGTTCAAGGCCAGCCTGGGCAATATAGCCAGAGCCTATCTCGAACACACAACAAAAGTACAGCTACTGTCCAAAGGGGAAACGGGAAACACAGTGTGTCTTATGTTTGTTACTTCTGTGTGTTCAGCAACGTTTAATTACGTCTAAAGGTTAGTTCAAGCCAGCCAAGGTGCCACACACTTGCAGCCCCAGCACTGGGGGAGTAGAGACAGCAAAAGAGCTCAAGATCGTCCTCAACTGAATTAGCATACTTGAGGCCAACTTTGCTACAAACAATCGAACAAAAGAAAAACAAATAAAAATATATGTGCTTATTCAATGTCTAAGGCAATGCATTTTCTTTAAGGTTTTGGGGCCTGGCTTTTTTATTCCCTTATAAGGAAGCAAATGTAAATACCAAAATTAACTTTAAAATCAAAACCGAGCTCGGGCTCACCTGTAGTCGCTGTTACTTGGGAAGTTTAGACAGGAGGGTTGTTTATACGCAGGAGTTCCAGACAGTCCTAAGTCACATAGTGAGACTCTGTCTCTCAAACTACTTGGAATAGAATTTAAGTGTAAATTAAATGAAGGTTCCAAAGCTAACTCCACCACCAAATGAAGGAAGTCAATGAAAAGCAAACACGCTTCAGCAGAGGCCGCATCTGTCAAATGCAGTAACCCATGAAGAGCTCCCCGCAGTTCAGCCCAGGAAACCCAGGCACCAGCAGGTCCAGGCAAACATGGCTAGGAGTCAGAGTGAGCATCCCCATCAGATACGGTTCAAAACGAATTTTTAGACAGAAGAAATTTTGCCCTTCCAGAGAAAAACAGGAATGGATCATAAAGTTCTTTAGTTTTGTGAAGACATTAGTACGCTCAAAGCCCTTTTAATTATAAACTAACTCACCAGAGTGACCTAAGGCAGCCCTTAGTGGCCTATGTGCATACTAAGGCATCCACTGAATGCTTTCTTATCTTTGTGTCTAGAATGGTATCAGCCATGTCCTTGAAAGAACTAAGAAAAGTCAACTATACCCTAGTGAGGAAGCCTCTGCAGCAGTCCGTGCGTGTGTGTGTGTGTGTGTGTGTGTGTGTGTGTGTGTGTGTGTATTACTGGAGATTGAATTTAAGACTGCACTTGCCAGACAATCTGTCAATCCCTGTGGTAGCTCCTCAACCCCTGAGTTTTAGAGTTTGAGACCGGATTGGACTAAGTTGCCCAGGCTGGCCTTGAACTTGAAGCCCCCCTTCCTCAGCTTCTTCAGTAACCACAATTACAGCCTTCATGACCAGATCTCTAACTCCCACTTCCAACTACTAGAAACTGGAGTTCCTCGGAGAACTGGCTTCTTCACACCCTGGACAGGAAAGCTCGAAGAGGAGCTTCCTGTCACAACAAGATTCTGTCACAACAAGAAAACTATGAAGAACTGAAGTGTCGGTGACTGAAGGGCTCATGAGCAAGCTAGGAAAGTTGCCACAGGTCACAAATGGACCAACTAGAAAACCTGATCAATCTGAAAGAAATGCAACACAGATAATCTGCTGACATCTGTGAGTTCATAATTACAAATGAAACAGGTAAAAACAAATTCAGTCACCTTGGGCATGTACAACAGGGTCTATTTTCTTTCTACTATGGTAAAAGCCATAATGGAAAACCGACTCTCTTAGCCACCTTTAGATTTGTAGCTCAGTGGCATTAAACATATGTGGTATTAAGCACATGTATGTAACTGTGCAACTGCACCTCCCATCTCCAGAGCAAACCTTCATGTAGTAACTCCCCCGACTTTATAAATAAAAGCCAAAAGTAAGCATTTACCCTGCCATTCCAACAGGATCCCTACCTCTGAGCAGCCAAGTGAAGGGTTCTCCTTTTCAACGTAGTTGAGCTAATGAATGAAGAAAGAAAGAAAGCTAACACTAATTGCTTTACCACTTTAAGGGCTGGAGAGAGGATGTCTCCACAGTTAGCAGCACTCGCTGTTCTTGCAGACAGGTTCCCAGCACCCACATCGGGCAGCTTCGCCCCTGCAATTCCAGCTTCATGGGATCAGACACACTCTCCAGGCCTCTGAGGACACTGCGGCCACATGCACACAGCTATGGGTAGCTTGTATACACAGAGCAACAAAACTATCTGAACTTTTAATACCCCTAACAGTATACCTATAACGTTTTGTGGATGTGTTTGTTTTGGATTTGCTTGCTTGTTGGTTTGAGACAGGGTCTTGCTATGAGGTCCTGATTGTTCTGGAACACATTATGTAGACCAAGCTGGCCTCAGTCTCACAGGAATCTGCTGACCATGCCCTGAGCACTGAGATTAAAGGTTTATGCCACCAGACCCGGTATTGTATACTTTTTTAAAAAGCTAAAGCCATGCTGGAAGTTTAGTATGGTGGGTACAGTACTTATAGGGCATATGCAAGGTCCAGCACAGCGCCCAGCTACAAAAAAAGAAGAACAATAGGTTGATTGTTTTGTACATATTTTTTAAAAATTAGGAAAAAATAACTCTTGACTAATACAAAAGAAGGGAATCAAAACAAACCTTGTTACATCATAATAGAATAAAACTAGAAGTCATAAATAGCAAGGGAAGTTACAGAAACAATGTATGTGTGGAGTTTGAACAATATTTAAACAACCCTGTGTGTGTGTGTGTGTGTGTGTGTGTGTGTGTGTGTGTGTGTGTGTGTATTTGAGAGAAAGAGCACAAGCTACAGGAGCATATGTGTACCATGGTGTGTATGTGGTGGTCAAAGTACAATTCTAGAAGAATCAGTTCCCTTCTACTGTTTCAAGAGTTCTGGGGATCAAACTCAGGTCCCAAGGCTTGTATAGCAAACACTTTGACCTCAAGAGTGATAGCCCTGGCCCAAAAGAAGTACTTCAATCGGTTTATTATTGCTGCTGCTGCTGCTATTACTACTACTACTACTACTACTACTACTACTACTACTACTACTACTACTACTACGCAAATAAGAGGGGTTGCAGCAGCATGTGTGAGGCCGTGGCACATGTATGGAGGCCACAGAACACCTTGAGTTGGTTCTAACGTGAGTTCTAGGATTGAACTCAGATCACCAAACACAGCAGACTTGCATAATTTAGTTTTTATCTTTCAGTTTTGGACAGTTAAGAGCATCTGCTTTCTGAGTTATTGATAGAGATGTGGGTATCACGTATTTGTTGGCTGTTTTCTGATAGTTGGGTTATTTATTTTTATTTATCCCCTATTAGATTTGGGCATTTACTGGTTTATTGAGATGGATAGGATTGATTTTTTCATAATTTGCCTCTGTTCACTTGTAACCCCATGAAGTTTGTTCTATCTTAGGCCAGTTGTGTGGTGCACACCTTTAAACCCAGTACAGAAGGCAGAGGCAAGTGGATCTCTTTGAATTTGAAGCCATCCTATAGGGAGCTCCATGCCAGCCAGTGCTACACAGTGAGTCCCTTTCTCAAAAACAAAAGAGATGACAGACAAACAGAAAAGCAAAGTTCCCTCCTGTGCTTTCATGATTAAGACTCTTTCTTCTTCTTTTGTGTTTCCGTGATGGTGGTCATGAAATGCCTTAGTTTGTGCTTGTCTTAAAATCTCCCTTTTTCTATGACTCAAAGTCAGCTTCCCGGGGTGCAGCCATTTGGTTGACGTTTACTTTCAGGGACTGAGTTGTACCCTTCCATGCGTTCCTGGTTTTTAGGGTCTGTTGAAAGAACTGGTGTCGTTCTGATGGGTTTTCCTATGTGGGTTGGCATTTCTCCTTTCTAGCTCTTGGATTGTTTCTTTGTTCTACAGATTTGGCGTCTTGACTCTGATGCTTGGAGGGGTTCATCTCTGGTCATGTGATGGTAGGATTCTCTATACTCTGTTGTTTGGATGATCATTTCTTTTTATAGGTTTGAGAAAGTTTCTGTTATAATTTTACTGACTAGGGTTTTTTTTTTATCCTTTAGTTTTATTTCTGCTCCTTCTTCTACCCCCTTGACTCTTAGGTTCAGCCTTCACCGTGTCCCAGAGTTCTTAGCATTATTGCTATGCTCTGTTTTCCTTCGTTGCTATCTAAGGGCCATGTTATCTCCACCTTGTCCTTCACAGTCTCTTCTCCTTTGTGAAGGAGAAGTCTTCATGCAGAAGCCGATTGGTGAAGCTTTTCAGTGTGTGTGGTGTGTGTGTGTGTGTGTGTGTGTGTGAGTGTGTGTGTGTGTGTGTGTGTGTGTGTGTGTGTGTGTGTTCTTGAACTCACTGGGTTTTACAATTACAATATTTCTATTAAAAATGTATTCTTTTGGGAGAGAGGGATCTGGGTGGGAGAGGGAAAAGGGGGGTAAGGCCAGGTATGGGAAGAGACAGGAGAGAGGTCCAGAGGGCCAGGAGAATGAATAGAAGAAATAAGTTGCAGTGGGGGGTTGGGAAACAAGGGGAACCACTGGAAAGTCCCAGACACCAGGGATACAAGAGGTTCCCAGGACCCACTGGGGATGACGTTAGCTGATATACTCAACAGCGGGGAGATAGAACCTGAAGAGACCACGTCCAGTAGATAAACATGGTCCCCAGTGGAGGGATGGGGCCACCTACCCATCTCAAAAATTATTACTGTCTAAAAAACACAGGGACAAAAAAATGGAGCAGAGACTGAAGGAAAGACCATCCAGAGACTGCCCCACCTGGGCATCCATTCCAGATGCATCCACCAAACCCAGACACTATTGCAGATGCCGAGAAGTACTTGCAGACAGAAGCCTGGTATAGCTGTCCTCTGAGAGGCTCTGCCAGCACTGACTAAGAGAGATGCACATTCTCACAGCCAACCATTAGACTGAACAGTGGGACCCCAATGGCGGAGTTAGAGAAAGGACTGAAGAAGCTGAAGGGGTTTGCAACCATAGGAAGAACAACAGTATCAACCAACCAGACCCACCAGAGCTCCCAGAGACTAAACCACCAACCAAAGAGTACACATGGATGGGTCCATGGCTCCAGCTGCATATGTAGCAGAGGATGGCCTTATTGGCATCAATGGGAGGAGAGGCTTGTTACCCCAGTGAAGGGGGATGCTGGAGGGGCGAGCTGGGAGCGGGTGGATGAGTAGGGGAGCACCACCTTTGAGACAAAGGAGATGGAGGGATGGAGTGAGGGGTTTTCAGAGGAGAAACCAGTAAGGGAGACATTTGGAATGTAAATAAATAAAATAATTTTTAAAAAAAATGTATTCTTTCCCTAAATCTCACTTTCTTTGCTGAATTTTTCCTCTCTACTCCTCAGCTCTTCTCTGCATCTGAATTAATTTCTGTACTCAGTTATTGTTTTTACAAATAAACTTTTGAGTTCATCTGGCACTCAGCTCATGTCGGACTTGCTGCGTATGGTGGCTGAGACACCCGATGGTTTGGAGGAGTCATGCTGTTTACATTCATGTTCCTTATGTTTCTGTGCTGTGGTTTGTCCATTGGCTGGGAACGATATTTCTTCTTACTTTATTTGGTACTCTTCTTAGTAAGCAGCTTTTCCTTAAGGGCTCAACCCCAAAACCTCTCAAAAGGAGAAAGCAACTTCAAATCACTGACCAGACTATATAAACTCTGTGTGTGTGTGTGTGTGTGTGTGTGTGTGTGTACGTGTGTGTGTGAACTTTAAGTTGTATGGTGGATAAGAATGCCACAAACCTAGCTGGGTGGTGGTGGCACATGACTTTAATCCCAGCACACAGAGGTCGAGGCAGAGGTCGAGGCAGAGGCAGAGGCAGAGAGGCAGAGAGGCAGAGAGGCAGAGAGGCAGAGGCAGAGACAGGTGGATCTCTGTGAGTTGGAGGGCAACCCGGTCTACAGAGTGAGTTCCAGGGCATATAGGACTGTTGTGCAGAGAAATGCTGTCTCAAAAAAATTTTTAAATAAAAACAAATACCACAAACAAAAGTATATAAATATATTTAAGTTGTGTGGTAGTTTGAGTAAGAATGTCCCCCAAAGCTTTGAAAGCTTAGTCATCAAAGAGTAGCACTGCTTGAGAAGGATTGGGAGGTGTGGCCTTGTTGGAGGAAGTGTGTCACTGGGGCTGGGCTTTAAGGTTTTAAAAGCTCATGTCATGTACAGTCTCCCACCTTTTCTGCTGCATGTGCAACAGGAAGTAGAACACTTCTCCAGCACCACTTCTGCCTACTGCCATGCCTCCTGCCATGATGATACTGGGCTGACTAAACCTCTGAAACTGTAAGGCAGCCCCAGTTAAATGCTTTCCTTTATAAGAGTTGCCTTAGTTATGTGTCCCTTCTCAGCAACAGAACAGTGACTAAGACAAGTTGGTTAATACCAATTGTTATATCACCAATGATCATAACAGTGAAAATGACAAAAATAATGTAGAGTGGCCTTTGATATTAAAATCACTGAGGGTGAAGCCAACTATCATAGAGGCCACTGCAACCCCAGCACTTGGGAGGCAGGAGGATCAGAAGTCCAAGGCCAGTTTTATCTGTATATTGAGTTTGAGCCTGGACTAGAAAGACTCTGTCTCACCCAGCAGTAGTGATGCATACATTTAATTCCAGCACTCAGGACACAGACACAGGCAGATTCAAGAGTTCAAAGTCAGCCTGGTCTACAGAGCAAGTTCCAGGGCAGCCAGGACTACAGAGAGAAACCCTGTCTCAAAAAACAAAAACATCAACAACCCCCCCAAAAAAGACCCTGTCTCAAAAACCAGCAATTCTCCCAAAATTAATAAGGAGAGGAGGGGAGACATATCAATAATCTAGCCAGCCAAAAATTACCTAATCAAAAGTTAGGAAATGCAAATCCCTTTCTACTCCTTAAGAGTAAACGAACTCAATTCATCATAAAAAGAGGCAGAGTCACTACATTAACCAACTATCTGTTGTCCCAAGAAACAAACTTTGATAGCAAAGATGTCCCAAAACTGATTGGCAAAGGGTAAAAAACAAGCCTCCCAAACAATCAGAAGCCATGACTACTCAGGAGTGGCTATTCTTACACCCGAGAGACTCCAAACCAAAACTAGTTTGTACTAAGAATCATGGAAGTTTGGTTTCCTTTTAAAAACAGAAATATTGTAAGAACGTGGTTTTGTTTTAACCTCTAAGGTAGGGATGTGGTGCAGCTTCAGACTGTCTGACGCAGCTGACCATGATTTGCCTCGTGCTTTAGCAAAAGCATGGTGTTCCCAGCTGCAGATAATTTCTGTGGTTGTGTGATGTCTGGAATTCTGGGCCTTTTACAAAAGGTACATAAATTCAAGGGTCCCAAGAGGTGGGGTCGGAGGTTACTGGTCTTAGGGAGGTTGGTTGTAGTTTTCTAGTACCCATGGTCAAAGAAGAAACAAAAAGAAAGAAATTAGATTCAGGGATTTTTGTAATTTCTTTCTCCCCTCTGTCCTTGTTTCTTCCCTATTTGGGGGATGAAACCAGAGGGATAAAGGGTGGGAAAAAGAAGAACTCACAAAGTAGCAAAGATCAGCTACACTAGTCAGAGAGATAAACGAGAGAACCATACATTAATAAAGAGACAATCATTATGCATTTATGAACATTGAAAATATTTATATATCAAGTTCTGGGACCTCTAATTTTATAAAGCAAACACTAAAGGCATAAAATGCTATGTAAGTTCAGACACAATTATAACGAGAGACTTCAATTCCCACTCTCACATCTAGATAAGTCTTCCATATTAAAACTCAGCAAAGAATTCTCAGAGCTAAATTACACCAGAGGCCAATTGGACTTAACAAATACCTACAGAGCATTCTACTGCACAGATGGAGAGGGAATATACACTCTGATCGCACTGCATCGGGCCATCTCTAAATTGGCTGGCTGCATTATAGGTATTGAAACAAACACACAAAAACTTTTGAGAAAATCCCAGGTACCTACCAGTCCATAGTGGACTAGCGGTAGAAATTAAGAGAAACTTTAGAAACTACAAACGCTTGAGAGTAAGCACTGTACTTCAGTTGCTGTTGTATTAGGTGTCTGTGTGAGCGTGAGTGAATGATGCATGCATGCTTGCCACAGCACACACGTGGAAGTCAGAGGACAAGTTTGTGCTGCTGATTTTCTACCTTCACATGCGTTCCAAGGACCAAATTCGGGCCGTCGGGCATACACAGCAAGCACATTGGTCCATCGGGCTGTCTCACCAGCTGTGACCAGTACACTTTTGAATAAACGGAGCACTGGGAAAACTTAAAATTCCTAGAAGCAAATAAAAACGATAGCACATCCTGCCAGGCCTCTGGAATCCAGTGAAGGTGTAAGAGGAGAATCTAAAGCTACAAGTGATCACGCCATAAAATCAGAGAGAAACCAAATACATATTCTGACAGTTCACTTTTAGGCTGTAGAAAAACAGCCAAACCCAAACCCAGCAAATGACAAAACATAATCAAGATTAGGACAGAAAAATCATGAGAGAGAGAGAGAGAGAGAGAGAGAGAGAGAGAGAGAGAGAGAGAGAGAGAGAGACTAGCAGATGCAATAGAACAGAGTTGTTTCTGTGAAAAAGCTAACAAGATCAACAGATCAGTAGCCCACTAACAAAGTGAGAGATGACTCAAATCAATAAAATTAGAACAAAAAAGAGGAAAACTCGATAAAATCCATAGCATCCGAAAGGCTTTGGGAATCCATATCTGATGAAGTCAGAAAATCTATCCAGAGGAACAGGGCACATTTCAAAACACTTGCGGCGCTTAAAAGTCTCCCCGGGGCACAATGGACTCACTGTTCATTCCACCAAACTTTCAAGGAAGATTTACTACCAACACTTCCCTTCCTGTTCATTCTGTCCTTTAATTTTCCCCAGGCAGTAGCAATTCTCAAAGGTAATTTTTACATTCTTAGGTTTTCACTTTCCCCAACAATATTTTTTTATTAATTATTTGGGAATTTCTTAATATGCACCCCAATCACACTTGCTTCCCATTCTCCCAGGTCCACCCAACCTTGTGCCCAACCCCCAAAGAAACCACCAAGTCCATACCATTGCACTCATTGAAACAAGATCAGACTCCTAGTGGCCAGCCCCTTAAAAAAAAAAAAGTCTGCCCACCTCTCCCCCCCCACCCCCACTCCCCCACCCCCCACCCCCGCCAGAAGCCATTTCGCAAAGAGCTACACTTTAGCGTCTTGATCACCGCCTTAAGGCCTCTCTTTAAGAACTCTCTTCAATAGGTTCGTGTCTCGATCGTCTCTCTGGGGGGAAAGGATGGGGAGGTTGTCACAGAAGCCTTTAATCTCTCATCCTCAGTTAGGAGTCTGCAGTCATCAATACCACTGCAAAAGAAGCGTCCATGCTCACATCAGCCAGAGGCAGCACGCCGCACAGACATCACATGGCCTCCAGTGGCAGTGGGGATCACAGATGTCTTTTGAGAAGATGTAACCCAGAAAATAAACCATTCTTCATCTCGGGATCTTGTTGCTCAGAGTCGGGGTGATCAGGCTGTTGGGCAGCGTTTCCAGGAGCAGGAACCGCTCAAACTCCAAGGTGCTGGACACCGGCACCCTGCCAGTTCCCCAGGCATAACCGTGGTGTTTGCAGCCCTTGGGTAGCACTGCAGCCCTGTGCGCTTCTCCCCACAGCAACTTGAGCAACAGCAGTGGCTCCATGCCCCAGGCCAGGCGAGATGGACCCAGTTGCCGCTGGAGCCTCCCTGCAGCCCAGGGACCGGCTCTGCTCAGCACCACTTGCTCCTTTGTCTTACCATACTTCTCTTTTTTGCTGTTTTGTATTTTCAGGACAGGGCTCCTCTGTGTATATCCTTGGCTATCCTGGAACTCCCTGTGTAGACCAGGCTGGCCTCCAACTCACAGAGATCCACCTGCCTCTGGCTCCTGAGTGGTGGAATTAAAGGCATATATCACCATCACCTGGCTAACACCAGCACTTCTTAATGTATTCACAAAGTAGAAAGACAGGTGCCACCAAGCCTGATGGGCTGGGTTCAGTCTCCAGGAGCCACACAGTAGGATGCACACAGTAGGATCCACACACTGATCCTCTGAACTCCATCCACACTTACTGACACACACTCTCACACGATTACAAAACAAAACCTGATAAAGGCATGCACAAGCATGCAAAAAGAAAACTACAGAGCCTGAGAGATGGCTCAGGGTTTCATGCCTGTCCACTCTTACCAACATAGTGCTTAAAGCCTTAGCTAGAGCAATTACCCAGGAGAAAAGGGAAAAAATAAGGAAAAAAACAAATTATCCGTATTTACAAACAACATGATCCCATTCCTAAAAACCCCTGTGACTTTACTGGAAGACTCTTAGGCCTAACAAACGCTTTCAGTAAAGCTGCAGGATAAAGTAACCAGTGTCTAAGAACAAGCAGCTTCACATATATTGACGTGTATCAATAAGAAAACTTGCTGAGAGGGGCTGGAGAGATGGCTCAGTGGTTAAGAGCACTGACTGCTCTTCCAGAGGTCCTGAGTTCAATTCCCAGCAACCACATGGTGGCTCACAACCATCTGTAATGAGATCTGATGCCCTCTTCTGGTATGTCTGAAGACAGCTACAGTGTACTTATATATAATAAATAAATAAATCTTAAAGGGGAGGGCAGGGTATAACACTTAAAATGTAAATTTTAAAAATCCAATAAAAGAAAAAAAAGCAAAAAAAACTTGCTAAGAAAGAACTTGGGAAAAATATCACAACTACAAAAGCTTTTTTCTTTTTTTAAAGTATCTGGGAATAAACCTAATGAAAGAAGTGAAACACCTCTACACTGGGAACTTTAAGACCATTTTTAAAAGAATTTAAAGAAAATACCAGATTATGGAAAGAACTATATTCCTAGCTTGTCAGAATACATACAGCAAAAATATCCACCAATTCATAGCAAATACCAAATACATACCAAAGTGATCTACCAATTCGGTGCAATCACCATAAAAATTCCAGTGACTCTTCATGGAACTAGTTAAAAAAAAAAAATTGCAAAACCCCATACAAGAGATTGCGACCAGCAATCAACCCAGAACGGATGATGCTTGGGGTATCACAGTACCAGACCTCAAATGGTGCTGTTGCACTCTACATAAACACAAGTGCAAATCCAATATCGCGTTAGTGTGATTGTCAGGCTCTGACATCACAGGGCAAAGCTCTCCAGGCATGTCTGTGAGGGATTACCCTGATCAGGTGACCGGAGCTGAGAAAACAGACATCATCCTGTGACTGAGGTCCTGGGCTGTATAAACCAGGCCGAGGCCCGGAGCTGGCCAGAAGGCTCGGGGTTCTTCGCACTTTGCTGCTGTTTCAACGGAATGGAGTTCAGTTCCCAGTTGCTGCATCTGGCGGTTCACAACCGCCTGGAACTCCAGCTCCAGGGGATCCACACCCTCGTCTCTCTCTTTTTAAAGAAATAATTATCTATTTTCATGTTATGTACATTGGCACTTCGCCTGCATGTTTGTCAGTGTGAGGGTGTGGGATCCTCTGGAGCAGAAGTTACAGACATTTCGGAACTGGCAAGTAGGTGCTAGAAATTGAACCCAGGTCGTCTGGGAAAAACAGCCAGCACTCACATACAGGCGCACAAACACACGATACTTAAAATGGGGGAACTCCTAGCTGTGCATTCAGTATTCCCTGCTTCCTAACAGCAGGTATGGCTTGGCCAGCCATCAAATAACTAATATACAGAGACTGCCTGGTAGTGGCACGAGACAGACCTGTAGACCGAGGGAGCAGAACAGAGGAGCTCAGAAATGAACCCAGACAGCTACAGCTACCTAGGTGTCAAAGGCTTACACTGCAAAATAGTGCTGCCCAACTGGATGTACATCTGCAGAAAAATGGAATCAGATCTGAATTTCCTACCCTTCCCAAAACTCACTTCAAGCCGGTCCCAGACTGATTTAACATTTGAACCTCTGAGGCTAGAGAGATGGCTCGCAGGTTCAGAACATTTGCTGATCTTACAGAGGCCCAGCGCTTACGAGGGGCACCCTGTAACTCCAGCTCCAGGGATTCCAACATCCTCCTCTGGCCCTCAGTGGTACATGAACATATCAATACACAGATGTATTATATTTAATATACATAAATGTATGCATGTTTAATAATAATCAGCTGAGCCAGGCACGACAGTACAAGCTTTTAATCCCAGCATGTGGAATGCAGAGGCAGGAGGATCTCTGAGTTCAAGGCCAGCCTTGAATACATACTAAGTTCCAGAACAACCAGAGTTATATAGAAAGACTTTGTCTCAAAAAATAAAAATTTAAAAAGACAAAACAAAACAATAAAAGACACACACACATACACACACACACACACACACACACACACACACACACACACACACACACACACACACACACCCTGAAATGCTGACTCTGAGGCAGAGGAAAACACAGGAAGCCCATTCCAGACAGCAGCAAGGACTTCCTGAGCTGCTGTGTATCACAGGACAGAGCTCCAAGATTGTACAAACAGGATTACATGAAATTCAAATGTTTCTGCAGAGCGGAGTGTGGACAGGCAGCCTACAGAATGGGAGAGAAATATTTATCAGCTACACTTCAGACAGAAATTATCATCCAGCTTATATCCAGAACTTGGAGAATTTAACAGCAACCGAGAACACTGCCCATCAGCACATGGGCAAATGCAGCGAGTAGAAAATTCTCCAGAGAAGGAGCACAAATGGCCAGTACGTGTTCTATGAAGCGTTTGGTGTTCTTGGCTATGAGAAAATGTAAATCCTAACTGCCGTGCGATACCATCTCATTCTGGTTGGCTTCTTATCAAGAAAGCTGGCAAGGCAAACGCTGCGGGGGGCGGGGGGAAGATGAGCCTTCAACACAGGTGTAAACTGGTACAACTGTTACGGAACTCAGCACGGAGGGGCCTCAAAAGTTAAACATATAACGACCACATGATCCCAGCTACCGCTACCCAGCACACGCTCCGCACCTACCACAGAGGTCCCTGCACACCCGTGTGTTACTGCTGCGTGATTCACAGTAGCAAGGAGGCAGCTTAGGGGCCTGACAATGGTATGTGCAACGGAATTTTATTCAGCTGTAAAGAAAAGTGAAATTACAAAATTTCCAGGAGAAAAAAAAAAACTGGATGAGTCTGGCGAGTACAGTAAGCAAGATGATTCAAACTCCCGTGTTCTCCCTCATACACAGACCATGGCGCTCGATGCTTATATGTATGTACATAAGTGCTGCGAGTGTAACTGTGGGCTGTAAAACTACACACACCAGCAGAGGGTGCAAGAGCTGTTGGGGAAGGGAAGAACAAGGGGACGCCTGTGACGTATAAGTAGAGGAGGGCCTACTGGGAGAAGAGGGGGAGGAAAGAGAATTACCAAAAACTTTTCTCTGAAAATGTTGTGGTGGGGCTGGAGAGACGACTCTGCAGTTAAGAGCACTTGCAGCACAACCGTGCAGACCAGAGTTCGGATCCCAGCACCCGCGTAACAAGCCTGGCATTCTCAAACGCCTGTAACTCCAGGTTTGAGATGCAAGCCCAAGAAGAGACCCTGCCTACTTCGAAGGAACAGGCAGAGACTAATGGACGACACCCAACAACCCTCTTCCTGGCTTATGCACACGTGTGCACACACACACACATACACACACGCAAACAAACTTCAAAACAAAACAGCCCACAAACCATGGTTCTCTAATATTGGGGCCTGCCCGGTGGAAGAGTGGTCAGTTGAAGTTAGGGACCCTTCTGCTTCATTGTGTTCAAACTGGGTCTGGAATGCGGAAAGTCATTTGCCCGGGACTGCGTCTCTTTGGGGGGTTCCCTTCTTCCTATACCGAAAGCCACTTCATGCTGTGGGCTAGACGGGCTCTCACTCACGCTAAAGACTGTCCAATTTGTATGATTTGAGCAGTGAATGGCTAAGCCAAGAGGTGTTATCCAAGTGCATTGTTGTGGGAGGGAAAGCCAACTACTGCAATCATTTGTGGGGCCCCTTATCGGCGTTCTGGTCTGTTTAGTGATCTGGAGAAGGGAGGGGGGTCTTGGTGAGTTCACTGGCCCTGAGCTTTCTACTTCCGAGTCCTGCATTTAGAAAGTGTGGGGTAAAAAGGAAGCCACAATTTGAACATGGACATCTTTAGACTATGGCTTTCAGTCTCAGAGGTTATGGTGCTCCTTGCCAAGGACAGGGCCACTGCCTGCCAGCTCCTCCCTAACCCCCCTGCCTGAGCTCCTTAGCTTCTCCCCAACCCCAGTCACTGACCATCCGTGAAGCTGTCTCCATCCAGGAGCTGCAGGTGGCTGACAAACAAACATTTAGCCCACACACACGAAAAAAGATGATAGTTTTATGGCAAGTTACACTTGACAAAATACTAAAAGGTCTTCAGCAATTATGCTGAAATAATGTCAGTGTAGAATACCAATAAACTAGATTAAAGTATAAAAAGAAAATTAAAAATAAAAATAAAAAAATCCCCTGTTAAACACTTAAAATCATATACATCTTGCCAGGCATGCTTTAATCCCAGCCATAGGGAGATAGAGGCATTGGATTTCTGTGAGTTTGAGGCTAGCCTGGTCTACATAGTGAGGTGCAGGACAGCCAGGCTATGTAGAGAGATCCTGTCTTGATAGACAGACAAAATAAAAACTTAAAAACTTATATATCCCACACTTAATATTCTGGACATATTTTATATTCAGTATGCTCTTTGATCTATAGAAAATGATTTATAAATCTTACCTTTGAGAACATCATCAACCCTAGAACCACACAGACAAAAAGTTTATTTCAGATCTCAGTAGCTCAACAAGAGGGCTTGCTGTATCCATGGCTTCAAACAGCTGGTCCAAATATCAGCGGTTGCCCACCATGGATCAAGCACTTCTCCTGGGGCAAGAGTGAGCTGTCTCATAGTAAGAGCATCCTAACAGTCACTTTGAAACGGGAGCATTAGGGCAAGGATCTGAGGCCAGCACTAGCTCCCACCTATCTTACAGACCAACAGTCCTAACTTCATTTCCGTCCTCATCAAACACCCTGACCAAAAACATCTTGGGAGAAAGGGTTATTTGGTTTACATTTCCAGGATACAGGCCATTGTGTGAGGAAGTCAGGCAGGAACTCAAGGAAGCTAGGCACATCGAATCCAAGAGCAGAGAGAGAACTGAGAGATGGCTCAGTGCCCGAGAGCATATATTGCTCTTACACAGGACCCTGGTTCAGTTCCCAGCACCCATATCAGATGGCTCAAAACTCCAGGGGATCAGATGTCTCTGTGGGCTGTGAATCTCCCTGGGCATAGTCCTCAGAACCACAACTAAAAATAAAATAAAGCTTTAAAATGTGCTTTTTAAAAAAGAGCAAAGAGAATAAAATGCATGCATATGTTGTGTGCACAACTTGCTTTCTCTACTCTCTCAAAGTCCAAAGCCCAAACTTAGGGAATCAAGGCCATGCAGACAGTTCTCCACAGCCCCACTCACAGGCCAACCTGATCTACACAATCCCTCACTGATATTTTTTCCCCTGGAGAATTTTAGGTTGTATCAACCTAACGAAGGTAGCCAACATATCATGCTAGGATTTTTCTAAATAACTTTACTTTTTATTAATTTATTCTCTCGTATATCAAATCTCTACAGCAGTTTCTCCTCTCTCTTCTTCTCTCTGTCCCTCCCCTCCCACCTCCTCCTTCCCCATCCACTCCTCTATTTCCCTTCAGAAAAGGGCAGGCCTCCCAGGGATATCAACCAAGCATGGCATACCAAGTTGCAATAAAGCTAGGAATCTCCCCTTACATTAAGGCTGGATGAGGACATCGTAGGAAGACAGGGTCCCAAAAGCAATTATTTACAGACCTTGAATGAACAATACGCAACTTAATATGGAAAAAATAGGAGAGCTAAAACAATCAATCCTATACAATAAAAGAATCATCCCTGATTTCAAGCACTACTATGGAGCTATAATAATAAAAAAACCAGACAGGTTGATCAATGGAATGAAATCAAAGACCCAGACATAAGTTCATGCACTTTATGGATACCCGGTTTTTGACAAAGAGGCCAAAATTATACAATGGAAAAAAGAAAGCATCTCCTACAAATGGTGCTGGTCTAACTGGTCAGTGCATGCAGAAGAATGCAGATAGATCCATATTTATCACCCTGCACAGAGCTCAAGTCCAAGTGGGTCAAAGACCTCAACATAAAACCAGACTGAAGATGACAAAAGAGAAGGTGGGGATAGCCTTGAACTCATTGACACAGGAGACAACCTCCTGAACAGAACACCAATAGCGCAGCACAAAGATCAACAATTAATAAATGTTTTCATAAGGGATTTACTTCTTTTGTTTACTACAGAGTGTGGGTGTGTGTGAGCGTACGGCTAAGGCTCCCACCACTGGAGAACAGAGGACAACTGTGTACAGCCAGGTCTGTCCCTCCACCTTTATATGGGTCACCTAGGGTTAAATTCTGGTGGCCAGGCTTACAGAGCCAGCACCTTTCTGGGCTGAGCCATTTCACTATCACTGGACATTGTTTTTAAACAATTACAATTTGTGTTTCCTCACGAAGACATCGTTGACACATAGAATCTCAATGAAAACGTGAAAAGCCAGTGAAAGATTAGAATTATTAATTTCTCTGCTAACACTGAACCAAGTGTTATGTATCTTGGGCCATGCCTTAGAATGACCCAGAGAGGTTTTTAAATGCCTATGGCTCTGGCCCCAACCCAGAGAAAAAGGATCAGAACCTCTTGGGAATGGGAAACCCATGCTATCATACAAATCAGTGTTCCTGAGGTCCCACAGCAACCCAGTTAGGAACCAGCTGCTGTCTGGTTTGTTTGCTTGCTTGCTTGTTTGCTTGAATTTTAATATTAAATGGTCTTTGTTAGAGCAATCCTAGACAGTGCTCTGAAATGTCGCCCAACTGAGTACAAAAATGTAATTTTAACAACGTGTCTTTTTCAGTCAAGTGTGTCAGATCTGCCTCTGAAGACAGGCCTCGTTAAAGCGCGTATTTTCTTCCCTCCATATATTTACGGTGAACATGAAAAAACAAACTAACTAAGGAAAAGAAATAGCACCGGACTCCTCCATCCTCCTGGGTTGGTCTTCCCAAAAGAATAAAAATAAATAAAGACTTAACTTCTCTTAAATGTTTCAAAACAAAATAATTAAAATGCCTGGGTAAACAACGATGAGACTTAATGAGCTATTTCCTCTATTTCTCAAGTCACAGACTCAGGGTTTATCGTGGAAATAGCTGCAGGATTTTTCTTCTGCCAGATCACTGTGGAACGGCATCAGGGCCTGTACCCCACAGGGACTCTGCCTGGCACCGCTTCGGCCATGTTGCCTGAGCTGCTGCCCCGCAACTAACCATAGCACATCATACAGTTTCTCCAGCCTGACTGGAGGAGCCTATCCAACCCTGGTGTAGGGCACACAAAGAATGATCATGAAAAAGACAGTTTTAATCGTCTTCATCTTCAATTTTTCTTCCATGGAAAATATCAAGGATGGTTAAGTAGACTTCCGAGAAAAGCACGGGTCTCTCATGAAAGGGATCAAATCTTTCAGGCAGCCGTGAAAAGAAACATCCAGTACTTCTCAAGCCACCAATCAAGCAATTTTGTCTCTTCCCCCTCAGAAGACATCCAGGTGGTAAAAGAAGTCAAACCAGGCTGCCTGGTGAAAACACCGAGGCTTTCTGCCCAGGCGAAGGCTGTTCAGCCGATGGGGAAGCTCCCCGCACACTTCAGCATAGTTGAACCTCAAGTAGGACTCCACTTACATAAATGTCCATAAAAGACAAATCTGTAGGGAGAGGAAGTAGATTGCTGAGGTCACGTGGTGGTGAAGAAAGGGCCTTCCCGCTAATTACGGGGGGCGGGGGGATCATTTTTGATGTAATTGAATATTCTGAAATTGGTCTAAGATGAGGATCATAAACTTACTTGAAGTCACTGAGTACTGTTCTTTGAATGGATTCTATGATATAAATTATAACTAAATAAAGCTAGATCTAAAACAGGTATTGAAACAGGCGTGACGGTCCATACATGGCACTGCAGAAGGCTGAGGCAGGGGGATAATGAATTAAAGGTCATCGTAGACTACATTAAAACCATGTCTCAAAAAAAAAAAAAAAAAAAAAAAAAAGGACTAAAGCAGGACTGTCCAGGTCTGGAGTGCCTCAGCTACCTCGCAGGTCTGTCATAACACTCCCTTATGGGTTCTGTTCTTTCTCCGTGCCCTTCAGGAAAAGTTACTATGATAGAAGTCCTATGTAATCACCAGATTTGAGACTGGAAACGCAAACAAGGTTGCATCTTTCCTGATCTGGAGAAAGGAAGAAAAAAGGTGTAAATCCTGCCTGGAGGTTAGGGGCACTCTACAATGTACCTACTGCCCTTTACCACAAATGACCCAACAGGGAAAAGCGTTTTCCGTCAGAAAAGAACTCCCCTAGGACAAGTTTTCCACCAAAACATTCACCAAATTCGGGTTGGTTTTATTTTAAAAGTAAGCACTGCTCACGCAGGGCGCGAAGCTGGGAAGTTTTGTTCTCAGAACCCGGTGGCTTGACTGCTCTGCCCCCTGCAGCGACTTGAGGAGGGGCCCCTCAATTCCCTCAAGGCGGCGTCTCTGTCCCGTACCCTGCATGCCCTGAGCGTCCCTAGGCGTGTCCCCAAGAGCGCTCCGACGCCTTTTCCCAACAAGTCCCCGGACGCCACTGGCGACCTTCACGCCTCCCCAGTGAATCCCCACACCGCAGGGAGAGGCGCCAGTGCGCTGGCCTCCCCCGGGTGCCGTCGGGGGGCCGAGGGCGGAGCTGGCGGGCCACCGCCCTAGGTGGGGGAGCGGGGGACCGCTCCTAGCCCCCGCCCGCGCCCCCCGCACAGTGCTCATGCGCGTCGCCCGCCTTTATAGCGGCTGCAGAGCCGCGCTTACCGCACTCGGGTGTTGCCGGGCGGATCCCACGCAGGTGCGGGACCCGGGGTGATACACAGGATCTGTGCGTCCTGGTCCGAGGTGGCATAGGGCGTCTGGAGTTGCTCGGTCTGCAGCCGCCGGGCTCTCCCGCCGTCGCCCGCTTCCGAGGAGCGCAGGGCCGTGCGGTCCCCGGCGAGCCTCGCTCACGCCCCACTCTCCCGCAGGTCCACGCAGACCCCCGCCATGCCCTCGTCCTGGAGCCCTGCTCTCTGCCTCGGTGGGTACACTCCCCGTCCCCGCCCTCCCGCGCGGGCGGAGGCTGCAGCCACCTCGCTCTCCTCTCTCCGCAGGTGCGTGGCTGCTGCTGCTGCTGCTGCCCCGGCTCGCGCGCGCGGAGGGAGCCGGTGAGTTAGGTGCGAGCGGAGGAAGGAGGACAGGGTCAGTCCACGCAGGCTGAGGACCTGCGGAGGGATGCGGGGCTGGAGAGGCGGAGGCCCGCCCGCGCCCATCTCCAACGCACCCCTCGGGCTTACCTGTTTTTCCACGCCAGTGTCCCCGGGGTTGGTCCGTGCCTCCTTCCCGGGCGCACACCAGGTAGCCCCGGGACCATTCGTCCCGAGTTACTCGGTTGTTTTCGGGGCTGGGGACAACTGTTTGGTCCCAGCCACAGAGGAGGGCTGCTCAGGTCCTGGTCCCACTAGTCCGATCACCTTACCGTTGCATGTAACCTCTATGGAGAACAACGTCGGCGGTTCCTATCGCTCACTGGGAGCCTCAAAAGAGTTTGTTCCACGTAGAAGTCCGAGTGTGGTTCGGTGTCTTTTCTGCGGTGTAAGAGGCAGTTTCGTTTCTAAAAATCTTAGGTTTGCCTTTCTTCAAAGTAGAAAGGGTAAGTACCTTTTGCCCAACGAAGCAAGTGTTAGCAGCTCCAGACAATCTGGGTCCAAGGATTTCAGGGCCATCGCCACCGCCCCACTCCCATCCCCATCCCCATTGCTGAAAACGGAAAAGATTGGGGTTATTTGATAGAGGTGCCAGACTCCTATCTGAAGTTAGGATTTTAATCGAGCCTGAGAAATTGATATAGCACCCTGCGTCTTCCCCTTACTTCCGCGGTCCGGGTAGCAGCCTAGACAAGGGTCCTTGGCAGAGACAAGTTACTCAACTTGCAAAACCATCCCCTATCTTGCCGGGTGAGGGAGACTTTTTTTTTTTTTTTTAAATATCTGTCTTGGATAACTTCAATTCCCTGTGTTCGGAAAGTCGTATTTAATAGCCTTAATCTCTATTTACTCATCAGTAAGTTGACAGATCACCATTTTGCTGTTTGTTGTAATTTGACAAATTAACACCTTTGGTAGTAACTTTCTTGCTTGTTTGCATTTTTGAAGGGTGTCGTTGTGGCGCAGGCTGAGCTCACTGTGTAACCCGCTCTAGCCTCAGACTCAAGGCAATCTTCCCACCTCAGCTTCTTGAGTGCTGGGCTGGCTTCATGAGCTACTCTGGGTCCAAAACTGCATATATTATTGGTCTGACTGATTGTAAGATTTAAGCATATTAGCAGTGCTTTCTATAATAGTAATAATAATAATAATAATAATAATAATAATAGTATCAATATCCCTTTGGACAGATCTGGGAGAGATACAGTCAGAAGCAAATAGAAGACTAACTTCCTTGTGTCCTATCCTTTGGGAGTTGTGGAGTGCTCCATAGGCTGGTTAACTGTATGACTTTCATTTCCTCATTTGTAAAATGTGGGAGTAGATCGCATTCTGCCGATCCAGGCACCAGTTAACTGGTTGGTTTGTGTGAATGTGGGACTGTGAGGTCCAGAATGTATCAGGTAACCCGGCTAAACAGCCCCCTGGGAAGGACAGCTTGAAAACTAAGGCTCAATACAGACTTACCGTCATCATAAATAACTATGGACAGTTTCATCACCATTAGGACTTTTTATGTCTAGATCAAAGACTAACATTATTTTCTCATTCTGATGTACTCTCAGTTACATTTTCCAAGTTGACGAAGAACTGGGAACAATGTCACATTAGATGTCTATAGCAACTGGGCCCTAGATTAAATTGGAAACCCCTTTGGATTGCTAATATTTAAAATGGTGTCCACGTTTAAGTCGGTGTTTTGGTAGCAGTATAGAAATCGGGGGAATAAACACAGCCCCACACCCCACGTCCCCTGCAATGCTCCAGGAGTTCTTACACACCTGCCCTTTCTCTTCAGTGCCCATCCCCATCACCTGCTTTACCAGAGGCCTGGATATCCGGAAAGAGAAAGCGGATGTTCTCTGCCCAGGAGGCTGCTCTCTGGAGGAATTTTCTGTGTTTGGGAACATAGTGTATGCCTCGGTGTCCAGCATCTGCGGGGCTGCTGTCCACAGGTAAGCCAGAGCACATGGGAGGGGGTGGGAATCGGCTCAGGTGTGATTACTTCCTTTCCTACTTAAGCTGGGTGGACCCCTCTCCTGCCTGCTTGCTTCTTTTTTTTTTTTTCCGGAGCTGGGGACCGAACCCAGGGCCTTGCGCTTGCTAGGCAAGCGCTCTACTGCTGAGCTAAATCCCCAACCCCAACCTGCTTGCTTCTTTTTGGTGCCAATTTTGGCAGTATTTTGAGATTTTCATGGGTACTCTTGCATGGCCTAATATGCAAGGGTGACTTTCTGACAATGAGCAGAGAACATTATTTTTAAAAGAGTGTGTGTGTGTGTGTGTGTGTGTATGCGCGCGCGCGTGTGTGTGTGCTCACGCGTGTGTCCATGGAGGACAGGTGCAGGTGTTGAATCCATGTGTCTGTGAGCTACCTCACAGTGCTATGAACTGAACTTGGGGCTTCTGGAAGAGCAGCGAGCTCTATTAAACGCAGAGCAATTCCTCCAGCCCTGCATTAGTGCTTGGTGGCTACATTCCTATGATTCTAAAATATTCCTCATCGTGTCATATGTAGTAGGGATTTTATACTACACATGGTATCATTTTAACTTCCATCACAAGTCTTAAAGTAGACACAGGCTTTGTTCTGGCTTTCACATGGGGAGACTGAACTTGGGGTTGTCAAATGTCTTGCTGATGTCACTATGGTAAGCCAATACCATGCCATCCTACAGCAGAGGCGGGAGTATGATCCTTTTAAACACAGGCAAGGGCACATGCAGTTAACTACTTTAAGAAATTTGACACCTCTTTATTAATTCTGCATCTCTGAAATGTGGGAAACAGGATACCAGTGTATTCTTATCTTCCCTTTTACAAGTTTGACAGTACAAAGTCACTTCTCCAGACATACTTGTTTCTCCGTAAGCAGGGCAGGTCTTCAAGGGCCAGCAGTAAGCATCCTTAGGCAACTTCTCCACTCGGCTATCTTCTTCACCCATCCAAACAGCAGATGGCTCTGTCTGTTGGGTAGTGTCTCAGCTGTAACTCTTGCATTGCAGGGGAGTGATTGGCACCTCAGGGGGCCCAGTGCGTGTCTATAGCCTTCCTGGTAGAGAGAACTATTCCTCGGTGGCTGCCAATGGCATCCAGTCTCAGACCCTTTCCAGATGGTCTGCTTCCTTCGCTGTGACCAGTAGGTACAATTTCATAGTTTTCAGCTGTGTATAAACACTGTCTCCACTCCCCTCAAAGGGTTCTCCGCTTTCTTAGCCCTATGGTTTTGTTTTGTTTTGTTTTTTCTGCTGGAAAACCTAGTAGTTAAGAAGTCAACCATGGGATAAATTCACCCAAACCAAACTTGGGTGACTGGCAGAGGGACAATGTCTCTTCCCACAGTGGAAACCAAAATCTGAATTGTTTGCAATCTGGATGCCTAGATACTTAGCAGGTAACTAACTGTCAAAGTAGGCAGTTCAGATTTGGGTGATCTTTTCAAATACACCCAGAATGCATTTTGGTTCTCCAAACCTAATGGTCAGTATGATGTTTATACCTGAGTCACCATTTCTCCCTTAATTATCATGTAGAATTTTAGATTCATAATGTCCTAATGACAGAGAAGTAAGGAGAAAAACAATAAACTTCTCATTTCGACAGAAGGCAAAAGCAGTACCCAGGAAGCCACGGGACGGGCAGTGTCCACAGCCAATCCGCCCTCAGGTAGGAAATGTGAAGCTGGTCCCCCTGTTACCTGGAAACAATTTGGAGCCATAGATGTTGTTGGCAGATGCTTTCCTTCATAGCACTAATAGCAGGACTCAAAGCAGCCATGCCACATTTACTGATGCATTTTTGGATGGAAACATATTTTACAGTTCTTCTTTATTATAACCTAGCTTATCCACTCTCGGGAGGTCCTCTCTCTCTCTCCCTGATTTGATGGACCCTGAGGAGAAACTGGTCAGAGACTGTTTTCCACTGTTCGCTTCATGAAATCCCCCTTAGTTCCTACACTGTCGTGCAACTAAGAGAAATCAGTGTGTGTCTGCTACCAGAGAATATCCAGGGATAGCGTCTTCCAGAACAGCGACCATTTAGTTTTACTTCATTCGAGATTTGCTTTATGCGTCTATGTGTGTGCTTGAATATGTTTATGTGCACGGTGCATGTGCAGGCAAAGGCAGGGCCACAGGACAGTAGTGGTTATTTTGGAGCCCAGGTTACAGGTTGTTGTAACTCAAGCGGCTTAATGTGAGTGATGGGAACCAAACCTGGGTCTTTGGTAAGAGCAGCGAGCACGCTTGCATGTCGCTCCATCTCGCTGACCCTGGTAGTGGCCATTTTAAATTCAAAGACATTATAACCATGTGGCTCTGTTTCCCAATCCTGCCTTAATTGTGGGTTTAAGATATCAAAGCCTTTGATGGATTCATACCAAGTCCATAGGCCTGCCACAGTTCTGCTGTGTATGCTGTTGCTACTGTTGGAGTATCGCTTTCCCAGCCCAGAAGACCGTGAAAAGAACTTAAAGGTCTTTCTGAGCACGGCACCCCTTGCCATGGGCTCACCCAGGTGAAAGTTCCTGCTTGTCGTTGCCAAGAGTGAGCTTCCTTTGTTTCAGGTAAAAGACTGAAGAAAACACCAGAGAAGAAGACTGGCAATAAAGGTAAGCTAAGTGTTCAGGGAAATGGCGTTTCCTTCTGCTGCTCCGGAGACTAACAAAGCCCTTCTTTGGCTCTCTGTAGACTGCAAGGCAGACATTGCATTTCTCATCGATGGAAGCTTTAATATAGGGCAGCGCCGATTTAATTTGCAGAAGAATTTTGTTGGGAAGGTGGCACTAATGTTGGGAGTTGGAACCGAAGGACCACACGTGGGCCTCGTTCAAGCCAGGTACCAACTTTAATAAAATAAAGAGATTACAGATGTCTTGAATGGTGATAACTTACCATTTCATTTCAGTTGAACATAACTTAAATCTGGGCAAGGTGAATTCCAAACTATGCACAGTCAGGATTTAAGAATGTCTATACATGGCTGGGCATGGTGGTGCCTACCTTTAATCCCAGCACTCAGGAGGCAGAGGCAGGCAATTGCCTTATGTTAGCTTTCTACTCATCTCTGTGAGTTCAAGACTAGCCTGGGCTACATAGCAAATAAACCAGCCAGGGCTGCATAGTGAGACCCAGTCTTTCAAAAAGAAAAATCTCTGAAAGCACCTGCATGCACACATCATGCAAGTTCTCAATCTCCAACACTGCAAACAACAATATCAAAGACTGCCTGAGTCAAAGACTGTGCAGGGCTCAGTGAGCCATTGCATAAGAGGACTTAATGAACTGTAGGAGATGCAGAAAGGGGGCAGAATAGCTTGGGAACCTTTCTCTGCTTCACTTAGTTCTTGAGTTTTCCTTTTGGAAGGGAGCAGCCATGAACTTTGTTCTCTGCTGCTGCTGGTGTTGTTGTTGTTGTTGTTGTTGTTGCTGCTGTTGTTGCCCTTTCTATGTTCCTTCATTGGGGAGCCAAGCTGGCTGTTACCACTCTAGTTGGCAATGTGAACCTGGGAGAGTGGAGCCTAAAAA
The DNA here is from genome assembly GCF_011064425.1 of Rattus rattus. NCBI lineage: Eukaryota > Metazoa > Chordata > Mammalia > Rodentia > Muridae > Rattus > Rattus rattus. The sequence goes on from NC_046160.1 coordinate 65,030,480, forward strand.
ACATGAGGTGAACTAGAGTCTCATCCAGTAGGCAACCTTATTCAGGGTATCAGACAATTTATAGTCTGAGGGCATTCTGAGGATTAAGAAAGGTCCTATGAGCAAAGCTGACTTTGAGTTCAAGCTGTATACAGTCACGACTGCAATGTCACATGAGTTTAGGCTGTATACAGTCATGAAGGCAGCCCTCACCTGCAAATGTCATTCTGAATACAAATGGGTAAAATGATCGATAATCTAAAGTAAAACCCACTCCTATGATTACACCCTGGAGAGGCATGAAAGCGGGGTCCAAGAGCAACCCATGTGACGGAGGAACAGAAATCACAAGCCTCCTGTCTTGTTTACATGGCGTTTTCTAATAAGCTCTTGGAAATCTCCTCAGGCAGCTTCATTCACAGACCATGTTCTGACACATGACCTCTTACACTTCCTGCCTGTAAAAATAGTATTGGTGGATTTTAGCACTGTAGTATGTTCCTTACAGGAGGCTTCCAAAGCTAGGTACAAAGAAATACATTTCTCAGAACAAGCCTTTATAAAGTTGTTTCCTTTCTGCATTTGAGAAGATGTTCCTCTAAACACATGCTCCCTTTCCTACAATTCAGTCTATAAACGTGTTGAACTTTGTTTGCCTCCCCCCATTAGTGTTTTAGCATTTTCTTGAGGCAGATGTGCACTTTCCTTTGCATACTCGTGTAGACATTCTTCCCTTGCCTTTCATGGTTATACAGTGTCCTGGGATAAGAAAGCCTTCTGTCAGCTTTCTGTCCATCTTTGATTCTTTCACTCAACTGAATTCCTGGGCGTGGAGTTCAGTCACTTTCAAAGTCTTTGACAAAATTACTAAGTGGCTTTCTAGACAGTTGACCAGCTAATATTATCAGCAGTGTGTAGCCCCACACAACCACAAACACTAATATTCCAATTGTTACATTTTTGTTGTTTGTTTTTCAAGACCAAGTTTCTCTGTGTAGGCTCGGCTGTCCTGGAATTTGCTCTGTGTACCAGGCTGGCCTTCAGTGCAAGAGATCCCCTTGACTCTGCCTTCCAAGTCTGCTTGTTGCCTTTTATAGTCAGCTCTGCTTAGAAGTTATTTAACTTTTCTATATAATACAGCCATTCCCCCTCGTTTTTAAAACACTGAGCACCTTATGTGTTGATTTAAAATGAAATATCAATTTCATGAATACCTAGGCAAGTTTCTTTGCCTCAGGGGCTGATTTTTTTTCTTTCTTTTTCCCTTGTGATGTTGCTGGTTTGGTTGGCTGGTTGGTTGGTTGGTTGGCTGGTTTTTGTTTTTGTTTTTGTTTTTTGTTTTGTTTTATAGACCAGGGTGGACTTGAACACAGAGCTCCTCCTCTGCCTCCCAGGCACTGGGATTACCAGCATACCACCTTGTCTGGCTTAGGTAGTGATACTTATATTTTCGAGGTATTTTGATTATTATAGCTCTACTGGATTTAAACATCCCCTGAGGCAATTCAGCATGACTTCCTTTCTAATATTGTTTTGTTTGGGCTAATTAACCCCATGCATTTTCAAAATGAAAGCTGCATTAACTTATGTATTCAGAGTTTTTCTGCTTAAGGAAACACTAGGATAAAGAGCTCATATTTGAATAGAACAGAATGACCCTTGCATCATTAACAAGGAAAAAAAAAATAAGATGAATCTCCTTAGGTTAGAATTTTTTAAGTAGTTGGAAGTGGCTACAAACTGAAAAGTAGTCATACCATGAAATGAGATTCTGTGACCTAGCATTCCACTAGGAATGCTGATAGAAACCAGCAGGCATGCAGAGGTGAAGTCTGCGCTTTTCTTGTCACTTGAAGAGTTGAAGGAGAATAGATCTTATCTTAAACAAACGAACAAACAAAACTGGACAAAAAATTGGCTACTTATGCTAAAAGCTTAAATGAAATACTGACTTTAAAGATGTGCTGTTGTTTTACTTAACATGCTCGTGTGTGTGTGTGTGTCTGTGTGTGTATCTGTGTGTGTGTGTGTGTCTGTGTGTGTATCTGTGTGTGTTTGTCTGTGTCTGTGTTTATGTGTGTCTGTGTGTATGTGTGTCTGTGTGTGTCTGTGTATCTGTGTGTCTCTGTGTGTGTGTATCTGTGTGTGTCTGTGTATGTGTCTGTGTGTGTGTGTATCTGTGTGTGTCTGTGTGTGTGTCTGTTTCTGTATGTGTGTGTGTCTGTGTATCTGTGTGTGTGTTTGTCTGTTTGTCTGTGTCTGTGTGTATGTGTGTCTGTGTGTATCTGTGTATGTGTGTCTCTGTGTGTTGTCTGTGTATGTGTCTGTGTATCTGTGTGTGTCTGTGTCTTTGTGTGTCTGTGTGTCTGTGTATCTGTGTGTGTGTGTGTGTGTCTGTGTGTGTATGTGTGTGTGTGTGTGTCTGTGTGTATGTGTGTGTGTCTGTGTGTGTGTCTGTGTGTGTGTTTGTGTGTGTCTGTGTGTGTGTGTGTGTGTGTGTGTGTGTGTGTGTGTGTGTGTGTGTGTGTGTCTGTGTGTGTCTGTGTGTGTGTCTGTCTCTGCGTGTGTGTGTCTGTGTGTGTATCTGTGTATGTGTCTGTTTCTGTATGTGTGTGTGTCTGTGTATCTGTGTGTGTGTGTGTGTGTCTGTGTGTCTGTATGTGACTGTGTGTGTCTGTGTCTATGTGGAATGTGTGTGTGTGTGTATGAGTGTGTGGGTGTGTGTGTGAGTGTGCATGTGTGTGTGTGTGTGTGTGTGTGTGTGTGTGTGTGTGTGTCTGTGTGTGTGTGTGTATCTGTGTGTGTCTGTGTATGTGTCTGTTTCTGTATGTGTGTGTGTCTGTGTATCTATGTGTGTCTGTGTGTGTGTTTGTCTGTGTTTGTCTGTGTCTGTGTGTATGTGTCTGTGTGTATCTGTGTATGTGTGTGTCTCTGTGTGTTGTCTGTGTATGTGTGTCTGTGTATCTGTGTGTGTCTGTGTCTTTGTGTGTCTGTGTGTCTGTGTATCTGTGTGTGTGTCTGTGTGTGTGTCTGTGTGTGTGTCTGTGTGTGTGTCTGTGTGTGTATATCTGTGTGTGTGTGCGTGTGTGTGTGTGTGCTCATGTGCATGTGCTCACAAGCACAGGCACAAGCACATATTCATGTGTGTGCAGAAGGTAGAGGACAACCTGAGGTGTTACTCTTCAGGTGTTATCCACTTTCTGTTGTTTTAGACAGGTACTTCATAGGCCCGGAACTAGCCAAGTAGGCTAGGCTGGCTGGCCAGCATGTCCAGGGACCCACCTTCCCAACACCGGGATCACAAGTCTAGGTCACCACACTCAGCTCTCTTTACATGGGTTCTAGGGATCGAACCCAGGTCCTGGTCTGAACCACCTACCCAGTCCTCAACACGGACTCTAATGAATTGAAAATTCTTTACATCTCATAACTAGGATTGACAAATATCAGTCTTTATAAGAAAAAAATGTAATTTTTAAACATTGTAGTGTTTTACAGTACATTCCTTTGTATCCTGCCCTTAATCTTAGGGGCTAGAAATGGCTCCGCGAATAAGAGCATTGGTTGCTCTTCCAAACGACACAGGTTTACCTACATGGCTGCTCACATAAATCTGTCACTCCAGTTCCAGGACATCCCACAGATTTTTCTGGCCTCTGTTGGCATATGGTATCCACATGGTGCACTGATGTAACATGCAGGCAAAATACCCATGCACATACGGTTAATTTAAAATGTCTTCTGACCTGAGAGACTTCGGCTTAGACTGCTGATGTACTCTCATATCCAACTGTTTGCTTCCTACTTGGTGCCTTCTACTAAAGGCAGAACCCAGAGCCGACCTACTTTAACATGCTGCATCCATGTAGTCTGTTATTCCTGTTCCAACCTAGATTTGGAATGGTTTTGGAGCCAGTTGAGTTTGAATTTAAAAGGCAGCCATGTTTTCTTAGGCATATTACCTAAGTGTTCTGAACCTGTTTCTTCAAGTGATTGGGATAATTCTACCTTGTGAAAATATGAAACAAACCTGTGTATGCTTGGCCATTATGAGAAATACAATAAATGCTGCACACGGCAACTGTACTTGTCGCATCTGCTGCACTCTTGTTGTTGTACTTGCAACATTCCCAGGGAGGAGAAGCAATGTGCTAGCTGATTGTGGTTTAAGAAAGACCTGGGTCTGACTTTTTTATTCATCTTATGCTTTCCCCCCTGAATGTATGTCTTTGAGTCATGTGTGGTGCTGGTGCCCACAGAGGTCAGAAGGGGTGTTAGGTCCTCTGGACGTGAGTTAGATGGTTGTGAGCCATTATGTTGCTTCTGGAAATGGAACTTGGGTTCTCTGCTAGTAAACTTTTTAAAGGTCATCTGTTTATTTGCCTTTCCTGAAAAACTTTCTTTTTTCATTTTTATAGTGAACACCCCAAAATAGAATTTTACTTGAAAAACTTTACTTCGGCCAAAGATGTCTTGTTTGCCATAAAAGAAGTAGGTTTCCGAGGGGGTAACTCCAACACAGGTAAGCACACAGAGATTAGAACTGAAAGCAGCATTGTGCCATTTGTGATACTTCTAGCACTTCAGTTTTGGCAGGATCTGCATACCATCACCTGACAACTCACTATAATGGAAAATATACCAATAGGTCAGAACTATAAACCTGGCTGGCCTCAAACTCAGAAATCTGCCTGCTTCTGCCTCCCAAGTGCTAGGATTAAAGATGGGACTGCCATGGCTGATGCTGATAATTCTTAAAAACAAAACAAAAACTCTACATCATTGTGAGTTTATAATCCTTACAGGTCAGTTACTTCTTTAGGAAAGTACCTGTTTACCATCAAAAATAAACACGTAACCAATGCAGGAAGGTGGGGCAGCTTCAGAAGGCTCCTTGATCCCTAGCTGTCCTCATAGGTCAGCAGGAGCAAGAGTACACAAGAGGGTGTGATTTGTTGGTTAACTGAAGGAAATGTGAGACTTCTGGAAGGTAGAGGGGAAAGCAGTGTGGACTATGAAGCCCAAACCAGGTCTGAAGGACAATTAATAATCATTTTGCTAACTGAAATCCACGAGTTAAATTCTTAATGGCATCAGTTATTACCCTAAAATAGAAATATAATCTGGATCACCACAAATGCTGCTTATTTGCTTGTTCTTAGGAAAAGCTTTGAAGCACACTGCTCAGAAATTCTTTACAGCAGACACTGGTGTGAGAAAAGGAATACCAAAAGTGGTGGTGGTGTTTATTGATGGTTGGCCTTCTGATGACATTGAGGAAGCAGGCATTGTGGCCAGAGAGTTTGGTGTCAATGTATTTATAGTTTCCGTGGCCAAGCCCATCCCTGAAGAACTGGGGATGGTTCAAGATGTTGCATTTGTTGACAAGGTAAGGTGCAAGGGTTCTTGCTAGTGGGGAGGAGTGATTCAGTTTGGGGTCTCTTAAGCCTAGTCATGACAAGCCTATAACTAGATTAATGAACATGTAAGGTTTGATGAGTCTAGAAGAAGAAACCTGTAATCCCAGCTAGTCAATGAGGCCGAGGCAACAGGTTCAGGGCCAGCCTGGGCAACTGAATAAGACCCCATAGCTCAAAATGAATAGTAACAAAAGGGCTGGAGACATGTGCAAGGTTCTAGGTTCATTCTTCAGTACTGCATAAGTTTCAGAATATTAATCAACTTTTAATCTTCTACTTTTTCCCATTAGGCTGTGTGCAGGAATAATGGCTTCTTCTCTTATCACATGCCCAACTGGTTTGGCACTACAAAATATGTAAAGCCTCTGGTGCAGAAGCTCTGTACTCATGAACAGATGATGTGCAGCAAAACCTGTTACAACTCAGTCAATATTGCCTTTCTGATTGATGGCTCCAGCAGCGTTGGAGATAGCAATTTCCGCCTCATGCTAGAATTTGTTTCTAACATAGCGAAGACATTTGAAATCTCAGACATTGGAGCCAAGATAGCAGCTGTACAGTTCACTTATGATCAGCGCACAGAATTCAGTTTCACTGACTATAACACCAAAGAGAACGTCCTAGCTGTCCTAGCGAACATACGCTACATGAGTGGTGGGACAGCTACGGGTGATGCCATTTCCTTTACTGTTAGAAATGTATTTGGTCCCATAAGGGACAGCCCCAACAAAAACTTCCTGGTTATTGTCACAGATGGGCAGTCCTACGATGATGTCCGAGGTCCAGCTGCAGCTGCCCATGATGCAGGTAAGATGGTTGTCCTTTGGATTAGGATTAAGGAAGGGGTCCTGTGAAGTCTAGGAGTCAGCATCTTTGTAGAAAGGATCCTTTAGTGGAATTTATATATTCTATGAGCTTTGGAGTCTGAATGAGTTGAAATTCTTCCAAGCTCCACTGAAATCCCTTTGGGAGGCTTTGCTGTTGTTTTCTGTGTAACATCTCTGGCTGTCCTGGAACTCACTCTGTGGACTAGGCGGACTTCAAACTCAGAGATCCTCCTGCCTCTGCCTCTTAAGTGCTGAGATTAAAGGCCTGTGCCACCAACATGTAGCTCAAGGGGAGTTTTTATTAGATTATTATTATTCACCAAATTGATTTAAAGACTAGCAATTTTAAAAAATGACTTTTTTTCCAAAAAATTTGAGTGTTTTTCCTGTGTTTATGTATGTGCACTGTGTGTAACTGATGCCCATAAAGGTCACGAGGGGGCATTGGATGTCCTGGAACTGGAGTCATGGATGTCTGTAAACTATGTGGGTGCAGGAAGTAGAACATAGGTCTGGTGCAAGAACAACAAATGTTCTTACCTGGGGAGCCATTTCTCCAGCTCTTAAGATTTACAATTTTTAAGTACTGGATTTGTACATATAACTTCAAAGACTGAAGTAAAACAAATAAAATTATCACTAGTTCCTATTCCTCAGACAATGCAACCTTCCCCATTTATCTGTCCTCTTGTGCCAGTCTCACTTTAATGTGCTAATTAGGACCTCAAGATGATAGCTGAAAGTGACAATAGCAGGGAGTCCCTTCTGTCAAACATGTGCCTGCTACAATAACTCCATAAACTATCAGCTTAATTCACTTTCTTTTAAGAGTTCCTTTCTTTTCCTAGCTTGTTCAGTGCAGTCTTGAGTAAGGTGACAATCTCAGTGTTTTCATCAGGTTATTAATAAACAGCTAATGGCAAAGCTTCTGGTTTTGACCAATTTTTCTTGCCATAATCAAGATGACTGTGGTCTACCTAAAAACAGCATAAATTTCACTTAAAAATTAGGCAGTTTCCTCTGCAGCTATGTATTAATGTGTAAAATATATAACTTTATATGTAAGCTAAGCCTATTTTTAACTTATTTAAAATATTTCCACTTTTTAGGTATCACCATCTTCTCTGTTGGTGTGGCTTGGGCACCTCTGGATGACCTGAAAGACATGGCCTCTAAACCCAAAGAGTCCCACGCCTTCTTTACCAGAGAGTTTACAGGACTGGAACCGATTGTCTCTGATGTCATTAGAGGCATCTGTAGAGATTTCTTAGAATCCCAGCAATAACCGATACTCTGACAATGCGAGGAATACGTACAAGGGATCTAATGTTCAAATTGTGTTCTCAATGCCTATATAACTTTTAGCTTACCAGTGTCAAAAAGTATGTCAACAGCTGTTTAAAAGAAATGTACATTCATTTGAAGCTCACAATTTAGATTGGCTTGATAATCAGGTCCTTAGAAACTCAGGAAAGAGATGTCATGGCTTAAAGTTGGGAGGTCAAATATGCATACAAGTGGATAGGTAAGCTACTTAGCTCAATAAAAGAACCTGACGCTTAGACACAACGCACTGTTCCTTCTTTAATCACTCTGCATTGACCATGCAAGGAAACAGACAGCTTTTAAACACAGATCAAGTCTAAGTATTTTGCCCCATGTTGATGTTTTCTTAAAACCAGCCAAGGACAGCTGTTATTCTGTGTACTAGTCATAACTACACATTTTATATACTCATGTATCTAGCTTCTTTTGTAGTGTTTTCATAACTTAATGGCTGAAATATTACATTGAGTAAAGGTAGGATTGCCTGGTATTTTTCTATTTATATCCTTAATTTTATGTGTACAGACAGGCATGTACTCCAAGGACTAAGAAAATGTTTAAGCAGGTAACGTTTCTTTTTTTGGAAAAAAAAATGTTTCAAGTATTGTAACAGGAAAAATACTTGGTATAATAGCTTGGCTATGTCAGCAATAAAACAACTAGTGACTGAGTACCTATTTATTAACACTAGTGTTTATCTTTTTAAAATTTAATATACATTGGTGTTTTGACTGCGTGTGTCTGTGTGATGGTGTCAAACACACTGGAACTAGAATCCAAACAGTTCTGAGCCGCCATGCAGCTTCTGGGAATTGAACCTGCGTCCTCTGGAAGCGCAGTCAGTGCTCTTAAACCACTGAGACATCTCTCCACGTGTATGACAAAAACCCTACACTTGCTACCTCACATGGAATGAGCAATCTGAACTAAGACATGCAATAACATCTCTCTTCCAATGACATACTGAATGCCTTATGTAGACATCACTGCAGTCTCTACCAAGGTAACCACTAGGGCATGCTTTTGAGTACTGGCTTCAAAAGAAGTATCATTATTAAAAACTTACCACATTTCTGAAGCTGCTGTCAAGCCGTATCCACTTCATATGGATTAGAGCTCACCACAGGGACCTATTACCATTATCTTGCCTACCTTCTCTAATCTAGGCTCTGACCCTGTCCTTACCCAACTGTGGAACTGTTTACTACCAACTGACTTAGAAAAAATACTGGTTATTGACTGGTGATTTACTCGAGTATACCCAAACGTCAAGCCCATGCAGAAGGATTGATTATGTATGAGAAGAGACGGAACTTGAATATCTCAAAAACTACATAAAAATTTGATTAAAAAAATTCCTTCTCCCCTTCTATAAAAGGTTACAAATGATTCATTGTGAACCAGAAGAATCTTACCATAAAAATAGATTTAATTTAGTCTGACTTCAGAAGTTCTCTTCTAGGAGTAAATGAAACCCCAGCATCTCTGTACGTGAACAATCAAAGTATTAATAAGGATGTACAAAACACTAACTTTTGAGACAGGCTAAGATCCTCCTGCCTGACCATCTGCAGTACCAACTTACTGGCATATATCACACTACACCCAGCTTTAAGAATGAAGTTCTTGGGGTTGGGGATTTAGCTCAGTGGTAGAGCGCTTGCCTAGCAAGTGCAAGGCCCTGGTTTGGTCCCCAGCTCAGAAAAAAAAAAAAAAAAAAAGAATGACGTTCTTAAAAGACATACTACAATCTAATTTCAGCAGACATACTACAATCTGAATTTCAAATATGCTAGCTCATTTTGTAAAGCTTTGCTGCACTTTTTTTCAGATAAAGTCACACATATCCTAGGCCAGCCTTGAACTGAGGATCCTGCTGACAATACAGGTACAAGAGCCACACTGCCTGTGCCTGCTTCATTTTATAACTTTTAATGAGTCAGATGTTGGTTTGCAGATTTTTAAAGCTTGAAATGAGGAAAGTAAATACAATCATGAGAGATGCAATGATTAAACATCAAGGGAAAAGAACCTCTAATAGTAAAATGCCATTAAAATTTAAAACATTGAGCCAAATTATTTTTCACAAATCACAAATGGAAAAACAGACAAAATAAGACATTTCAGAATTTTACTTTTTCTATATTTACCATCATTAAAAATATATACTATTTTTAAAGCCCATCATAGTTTTAGTACACTGTAAAAGCACAAATGTTTATGGACTGCAATAACGAGTATATTACTATTAAGTGGTTATTCAATGACTTCCAAAGGCTGCCAGAAATAGAACTAGCTTTAGGGAAATTTGTTAAAAACAGGGGTAAGGGAGACTATCCCTTTAGTTTTTCATTTTTCAGTTCAGAAAACAGGAACTATTTAGTGTCTATCTGGCGTAAGTAGTACATGAGAGAGAGAGGAGGAGGAGGGAGGGAGGGAGGGAGGGAGGGAGGGAGGGAGGGAGGGAGGGGAGGGAGAGGGAGAGGGAGAGGGAGTGAGAGTGAGTGTGTGTATGTAGAGGCCAGTGTTTTTCCAGGGTGGGGGTGGAGGGGTGTTCTCTCACTGAACCAGAAGCTCGCCATGTAGGGATAGGCTGGCTTGCCAGTGAGCACTTAGGACCCTTCTGTCTTTGCCTCTACACCGGGGTCATACGCACGAATAGTCACACCCTGCTCTTTGCATGGGTGCTAGAGATTTAAACTCACTCACTAAACTATCGCCTCAGGAACAACAATCACTTTTAAAAATTTTAAGTCCTAATTTTGTTTTGCTTTTTAAATCAGCAACAACGGAGTCATTTGAAATTTCTCAATGTATAATTTTTAAAGCAGGAATCCATATAGAATTTGCATGTAAGTTCTATAATGTCTAATTCAATTCCATTTACACTTTTTTAAGAAAGCACTACTAATTTGAAACATTTTCTTTCAAATAGCTAACTTTTAACTTTATAAGGATAACTTTTACTCGTAGATGATGCAGTTTATTCTCTGCTAAACATGTCTGGAAACAGGCAGAGCTACACAAGATAACACTACTTACTATTAAGTAATAGTCGGATTTTAAAGTAATAGGATTTCTAAGCAGATTATTGAAATTGTATCTCTGAAATTTGGGGGATGAGGATGACACTGGATGCCATGTTTTAATAGCTTAAAAGCTACCCCCTGGTGGTGCAAGGTACTTTGAAAAGTATCCTGGTGTTTCTGCTGTACCTTACTAGCGCATCTCTGAGAACTACAACCTAGAGAGCAGCGTAAGAATGAGGGGCTCACCAGGAAGCACCTCCACTCCTAGTTCAACTCTACAGGGTTCTGCACTTCATGACTCAACACGCAATGACATGACCCACAGCAACATACAGGTACACAATTTAATATTTATTATATGCATTTTATATACATTATTTTTCAACAGCTGTGTGTTTGCTCTGTGGTACAATCTTAAAAATTTGCTGATTCATAGTCTGTAAAACAAAAACCTTACAAAACTCATCAAAACTCGCAAACTGATCAGAAAAGGCTTTTGGAAGACTAGAAAAAATACTTTATTGTCTTAATCATGCATTACACAAAGAAAATCTTCAGTTACACCATAAAAGTAAGCACATCTAAAAAAATAAAACAGGGAAGACTAGTCCAAATCCAGCAGACTTCTGTATCCTGATTCAACTTTTTTAAATATCTTATTTGTAATGGTAATAAAATATCCTCCAATTTTTTTTTTAACTAGATCATTTTGTTTTGGAATCATGGTAAATCAAGATAGTATCTTGGGAAGAAACACCTTGGTTTGTAACTTAACTATAAAATATTCCATTTTTAGTCTATTTTAGACTGTTCAACACGAACAAAATAGATTCCAAAATAGATATACAGGTTCCTTTAGAGCATTAATAAAAGGATATAAAGACCAACAAAAAGTAAAATAAATAATAGGCCATTAGCAAGATGGATAATCCTTGATAAATAAACTTGTAAATACAGTAAGATGTACAAAATATCACATAGTGATAGGATGTCAGGATTAGTTTTTAAAGAGTTCATCTGGAGTACTAAACTCCACACCTTTGTTTTAATTCACTAATAGTCCTTGGTTCATGAAGACATGTAGACGAAGGAGATTATCATCTTTATGAAGGACTTAGCTGAGCTGTATTAGGCAAAAGGAGGAAAGAAAGTGGTTATAGGTGGCAGGTTAGTGAGATCTCTGTGTTTTAGGGTTGTATAATGCAGAAAAACATCAATATGATCTTGAGCACTGTTATGACAGGCTAAATATATAAAAAGACTTATAAAAACTAGAATTTTATCCAAACATTTTGTGCAACTAATGCTAAAATATTTTAAGTTAAATTTTCTTTTCTCTCTTTTTTCTTTTTCTTTTTTCTTTTTTTTTTTAAAGCAAAATAAGTTTAAAAGGGAATCTGTGGCATTCAACTGATAAATGTAAGATCACTAAGAGATGAAAAAAGCTACTCTTGGAGCTTGCTTCCCCACAAGAGCACCACATTCCTAACCCTAAGGCAGCACACAGAGTCCAACAAAAAGTCCTTTTCTCCCTAAGATCAGACTCCACATTGGCTTAAACACTTAAAAAAAAACAAAACAAAACAAAACAAAAAAAAACAACAACAACAACAAAAAAACAAAAACTGCTCAGTTCATATCCAGTACAGGGCACAGATACTGGAGTCCTTTTTCTTTCTGTCCCACAAAATACAGTTAATTACAGTTAAACTAATAAGCCTGACATTAGGATGTGATTCCCAATTCCTGCCTGCCGCCAACAGCTTTCCCCAGGCAGAGCACATGTAGTGTCCTATCAGTAGCTTTCGTGATGGCAGTGATGCAGACCCCCTTTCTGACCAAGTAAATCTTTTCTTCCCACAACGCGAGTCTATGTTGGTTCACACAAATACTTTGGCAAGAGCATCAGCCCCTGCACTGGCGATATATGCCTTTGACGGATGGAAAGCAACATCATAAATTGACTCATCCAATTTCTTCCTGTGGGCTGTTATTTCTTGTACACATGTCTTACTGTCCAAATTCCATAATCTAATAGAGCAGTCATGGCCTGTAAAAGACAAACAAAGCTTGTTACTGAGAAACAATTCCTTTATAAAGTTTGTAGGTTGTACTGAAGTTCAAACTTACTTCCAGACATCAAATAGATTCCATTGGGATCTACTGCTAAACTTGTAACAGCATCCAAGTGAGCTACCATAGAATGGATCATTTTACCTATAAAGCATAACAGAAGATTAATGTTGAGCAGCAGAAGCTAAAATACATTATCGACATAAAACAATCACCACAACAGTATTTTTTTATAGTTTTAGAAAGTATTTACAACATACAAGTTAGGATGTAATTATTTGGGACACAGAATTCACAGTGAGCAACCACTACCACTACCTAGATCCTCGCGGAGAAAGAAACCTGTTCCAAGTAATAATCTCTGCCCAATCCCTGTCAGCAATGCTCTCTTTCTAGAGATTGGCCAATTCTGAATATGTAGCGTTTGTGTCTGGCTTCTTTTACTTAACATGTTTTTCAAGATGCATCTACCATATTAATAATCTGAAAAAATGCTTCCCAATAGTTACTTTTGAGAGATTTTGCTCCTTCCTAAATGAAGCATTCTTCTAAGGGGGTGTGGGGAGGAAGGCTCCCTGGAGTCAGTGGATAAACAGAAGGGTACATGTCTGAGCAGAGTAGAAACTTCAAAGATTCTGGAAATCCTGACCCACCTTTCTTCTTTTTCTCATTACATTTTTAATTGATGAAAATACATTGTACGTGTGCCTATGTATATGCCAAGAAGTCACCGAGGTGTTGGCTCCCTGAAGCTAGAGTGTCAGGATATTGAGAGCTGCCTGATGTGGGTGCTGAGACTTGTTTCTGTAAGAACAGTGTGTGCTCCTAGCCACTAAGCCATTCCTCCAGCCCTAAGTTTTCTAGAAGCAGTAAACAACTGCTTGGGAAAGAGCCTCTTTTTAGAGATTTCTCCCATCTGCAAACCTGCCTACAAGTTCTGCAGAGAACTCTACCCTCAACCACACTGGGGTGGGTCTTTCTCTACTGCAGCTCTTTTTTTTTTTTTGTTTGTTTGTTTGTTTGTTTGTTTGTTTTGCTCTATTCTATAAGTAGCTCTCACCCATTCACACTCCGGTTAGGAAACCCCAGTAAGACCTTTCCAGTTCACTAATTAGGACTTACCTCTCACCCATCCATATTTCTGTTAGGAACCCCAGTGAGACTTTTTTGGTTCATCAAGTAGGACTTAGACACACAATCAGTATTCAGTCTGTCCTGCGTTCCTTTCCTGGATTGAATGTTGTGTATTGCTTTACCATAAAAGTCCATTACACAGTAAAGATTCACTTATTTTGTATGTGTGTGTCTGCAAGTTTAAATTTAAGGGCACTCTCAATAGGATAAAATGGCAGCCTACAGACTGCAAAAAGATCTCTCCACTAACCTTACATCTGACAGATAATATCCAGACTATATCTTTATATATCTTCTCCAACAAACCAAACAACCCAATTAAAAATGGGGTACAGAGCTAAACAGAATTTCCAACAGAGGAATCTGGAATGGTCGAGAAGCACTTAAAAGGAAATGCAAAGAAAAATGACCCTAAGATTTTATCTTACACCCATCAGAATGGCTAAGATAACAAACTCAAGCGACAGCACACGCTGGAGAAGATGTGGAACAAGGGGAACACTCCTGTATCGGTGGGAATACAGAGTTGGACAATACAACCACTCTTGCAATCAATCTGGCGGTTTCTCAGAAAATTTTGGAAACAGTTCTACCAGAAGACTCAGCATTCCTGAGCATATACTTAAAAGAAGCTCCACCATGCCAGGATACATGCTCCACTGTGCTCACAGCAGCTTTGTTTCTAACAGTCAGAAACTGCAAAAACCCAGACAGATGTCCCTCAACCAAGGAATTAGTGCAGACAATGTGGTTCATGTACACAACGTAATACTATTCAACTATTAAGACAAGGACATAATGATTTTTGCAGGCAGATGGATGGAGCCAGGAAGTTATCATTGTAAGGTAGCCCAGACCCAAAAGGACATGCATGGTATGTATCACTTAGAAGTGGATTTTAGCCAGAAAGTACAGGATACCCACTCCACAGACCCAAAGAAGCTAAACAAGAAGGAAGGCCCAAGTAAGCATGCTTGCATCTCATTTAGAATTGGGAATAAAATGGTCGTAGGAGGCAGATGAAGGGAGGGGTCTCAGTGGGAGAAGTAGTAGATAGGAGAATGGGGTGTATGTATATGTGTTTCAGGATCGTGTACAGGGGAGACAGGAATGAGAGCCAGAAGAATACATGGAAATCTGCAGCTGAAAAGGTAGGGAGGCTCCCAGGAGTCTGTGACTCCTATAGTGGGGATATAGAGCCTGAAGAGGATACCTCCTGTAAACAGGCAGGACTCCTAGTGGAGGGATAAGGACACAAACCCACCCAAAAAACTTTCAATTTAAAATTTGTCCTCTCTATTGTAGCTGCTTGTATTCTAATGCTAATTACCCCACACCAAAAAAAAAACCTGTTTGCAGCGTCCCATGTATAAGACTGGTGGACCCTGCCCCAAGTTGGTTCTGATTGGTAAATAAAGTTGCCAGCGGGCAATGGCTGGGTGATGATGGGGCAGGACTTTAAGGATTCCTAGGCAAGGAGGATGAAGGAGAGTTCTACCACTCCTGAGAGATGCAGGACAGAGAACATAGCCATGGATGTAGGTGCCAAGGATTTGTAGCACATCTGGGTCTGGAGCAGTCAAGATGGAGGCTCTAGAAAGTAACAACTTGGAAATATCAGAGGGTGGATTAGCCATGTGGAGGTTAGAAAGTGGTCCAGTCATTGAGCTGTTTAAGGCATATAAAAATATAAAGGCTGTGTAAATGTGTCTTTCATTTGGGAACCCAGGAACATTGGGGTGGGCATCGAGGAGCGCTGCCTTCGCTGCAAGGATGGAATTGAGTAGTGTTAATGGGTATAGCTACAGTCTATAAGAAATACAGGGACAGGGAACAGAACAGAGACTGAGGGAATGGTCAACCAATAATCGGCCCAACTTGAAACCCATCCCATGGGCAAGCACTAATCCCTGACAGTATTAATGATACTCTGTTTTGCTTGCAGATAGGAGCCTAGCATAACTGTCCTCTGAGAGGCTCCATCCAGAAGCCAACAGATGCTAAGACCCACAGTCAAACATCAGACAGAGCTCAGGGACTCTTACGGAAAAGTTGGGGGAAGGATTGAGGACCCCAAAGGGGATAGGAACAGCACAGGAAGTCCAAGAGAATCAATTAACCTGAGCTCTTGGGAGCTCTCAGAGACGGAACCACCAACCAAAGAGCACACACAGGCTGGTCCTGGGCCCTGCACAAACGTAGCAGATGTGCAGCTCGGTCTTCATGTGGGTCCCCAACAGCTAGAGAGTTGGGGGCTGTCCCTAAAGCCTACCTGTGAAATCTGTTTTCCCAACTGGGCTGCCTTGTCTGCCTCAGTGGGAGAGGATGCGCCTAGCCCCACAGAGACTTGATGTGCCGGGGAGAGTGGATACCCAAGGGGGGCCTCCACCCCCTCAGAGGAGAAGGGGAGGGGGAGAGGGACTGTGCGGAGTGGGGGCAGCGATTAGGATGTAAAATAAATAAATGGGAAAAAATTAATTTTATGTGTATGTTTGGACTGCACATATGTATGTACACCAAGTAGGTACCTGACGACTGCAGATGTCAGAAGAGGGAACCCCTGGAACTATACTTACAGATGGTTGTGAGCTTTGTGGGTGTTGGGAATCAAACAGGGATCCTTTCTAAGAGGATCAAGGACTCAACCTCTGTGGCAACACACGAAGTTGAAATTTAACACAAGATGTGAATATAAAGATGTGCAGTACAAAGTCTTAGGGGGGGAAAGAGTATCCTCCACTGGCAGCATATAATTTGATGAAAGAAAAGCAGCACTATAAATTGATTCATTCTGGGGTCATCAAGACCCAGAAAGGTCAGATAGGTGCTTGCCACCAAGAATAACCACTTGAGTTTGAGCTCAGGAAGAAAAATGAACTTTTGCCAACATACACAAATATAAATATATAAATATAATTTAAAAATTGGGCGGTATATAACACTGCATGCCTTAAATCCCAGCACTTGGGAGACAAAGGCAGAGGATCTCTGTGAGCTTCAAGGCTGGCCTGGTCAGCAGAATGAGTTCTGAGACACATCCAGAGAAACCCTGTCTTGAAAAGCAACACGAAAAAACAAAAAAATTAAGTGAATTTTCTGTTATTCAGGTATCAGTAACTTATAAAATTAATCTCTTAATTTTAGTGATGAAATAAACAGAAGTCAACAGAGACATCTTGCTTTCTCGTCGAGTAGTAACTGCTTTGTATTGCTAACAACCTCTATAGTTGAAGGAGCCATTTTGCATATTTAACTGTGTTCTAGTTTTATATTCAGGTCAAGGGCAGTGGCCCAGGGTTAAGTAAAGTAGACCTCCTATTTCCCAGTATAAAGTAGCACACTGGACTAGCACGCTAGCAGATGATCACAACTTAAATGTGCAAGATTTCCTGTTTTTCATGAGGAATTATCTAAACAACATGGATGCTGATTAAATGGAAATTGATTTTTACTAGGTATAAGAGATCTGCCTGCCTCTACCTCTCAAGTGCTGGGATTAAAGGCATGTGCCACCATTTAATAACTTTTAAATAGATAATTTTAACTAAGCCTTTGAGGGATTTTGTTTTTTTAATTTTTATTAGATATATTTCTTTACTTTCATTTCAAAGGTTATTCCCCTTCCCAGTTTCCTGTCCATAAGCCCCCATTCCCTCTCCTCCCCCTCCCCCATACGGGCATTCCTTGTATACATCCCCCTTATTGCCCTCCCCAATATTCCCCTGCACTGGGGTCCAACCTTGGCAGGACCAAGGGCTTCCCCTTCCCCTGGTGACCACCAAGGCTATTCTCTGTTACGTATGCAGTTGGAGCCCTGGGTCAGTCCATGTATAGTCTTTCAGTAGTGGTTTAGTCCCTAGAAGCTCTGGTTGGTTGGCATTGTTGTTCTTATGGGGTTGCAAGCTCCTTCAACTCTTTCAATCCTTCCTCTAATTCCCCCCAAGGGGGTCCTGTTCTCAGTTCAGTCGTTTGCTGCTGGCATTGACCTCTGTATTGGACATGCTCTGGATGTGTCTCTCAGGACAGATCTATATCCAGTCCCTTTCAGCATGCATTTTCTCGCTTCATTACTCTTATCTAGTTTTGGTGGGTGTATATACATGGGCCATATGTGGGTCAGGTTCTGAATGACCATTCCTTTAGTTGCTGCTCTAAACTTTGCTTTCATATCCCCTCCTATGGATATTTTCCCCCCTTTTAAGAAGGACTGAGAGCATCGCATTTTGGTCACCCTTCTTCTTGAAATTCCTGTGGTCTGTGGCTTGCATAGTGGGTAATTCGAGCTTTTTGGCTAATATCCACTTATCAGTGAGTGCATACTGATATCAAGTTGTGTTTTTCTATGATTGGGTTACCTTACTCAGGATGATATTTTCTAGTTCATTCCATTTGTCTATGAATTTCATAAAGTCATTGTTTTTGATAGGTGAGTAGTACTCCATTGTGTAAATGTACCACAATTTTTGAAACCATTCCTTTGTTGAAGGGCATCTGGGTTCTTTCCAGCTTCTGGCTATTATAAATAAGGCTGCTATGAACATAGTGGAGCATGTGTCTTTGTTATATGTGGGGGCATCTTTTGGGTATATGCCCAAAAGAGGTATAGCTGGGTCCTCAGGTAGTGAAATGTCCAATTTTCTGAGGAACCTCTAGACTGATTTCCAGAGTGGCTGTACCAGTCTGCAATCCCACCAACAATGGAGGAGTGTTCCTCTTTCTCTGCATCCTCGCCAGCATCTGCTGTCACCTGAGTTTTTTATCTTAGCCACTCTGACTGGTGTGAGATGGAATTTCAGGGTTGTTTTGATTTGCATTTCCCTGATGACTAAAGATGTTGAACATTTCTTTAGGTGTTTCTCAGCCATTCGATAATCCTCAGCTGTGAATTCTCTGTTTAGCTCTGAACCCCATTTTTAATAGAGTTATTTGTCTCCCTGCAGTCTAACTTCTTGAGTTCTTTGTATATTTTGGATATTAGCCTCTATCAGATGTAGGATTTGTAAAGATCTTTTCCCAATCTGTTGGTGGCTGTTTTGTCCTAATGACAGTGTCTTTTGCTTTACAAAAGCTTTGCAGTTTTATGAGGTCCCATTTGTTGATTCTTGATCTTAGAGCATGAGCCATTGGTGTTTTGTTCAGGAAAATTTCCCCAGTGCCCATGTATTTGAGACTCTTCCCCACTCTTTCTTCTATTAGTTTGAATGTATCTGGTTTGATGTGGAGGTCCTTGATCCATTTGAACTTAAGCTTTGTACAGGGTGATAAGCATGGATCGGTCTGCATTCTTCTGCATGCTGACCCCCAGTTGAACCAGCACCATTTGTTTAAAATGCTATCTTTCTTCCATTGGGTGGTTTTAGCTCCTTTGTCAAAGAACAAGTGACTATAGGTGTGTGGGTTCATTTCTGGGTCTTCAATTCTGTTCCATTGATCTATATGCCTGTCTCTGTACCAATACAATAAAGCTTTTATGACTATAGTTCTGTAATACTGTTTGAAGCCAAGGATGTTGATTCCCTCAGAAGTTCTTTTATTGTTGAGTATACTTTTCGCTAAGCTAGGTTTTTTGTTATTCCAAATGAATTTGCAAATTGCTTTCTATCTCTATAAAGAATTGAGTAGGAATTTTTGGGGGGATTGCACTGAATCTGTAGATCACTTCTGGCAAAATGGCTATCTTTACTACATTAATCCTGCCAATCCATGAGCACAGATCTTTCCATCTTCTGAGATCTTCCTCAATTTCTTTCTTCAGAAACTTGAAGTTCTTGTCATACAGATCTTTCACTTGCTTGGTTAAAGTCACACCAAGATATTTTATATTATTTGGGACTATTGTGAAGGGTGTCATTTCCTTAATTGCTTTCTCAGCCTGTTTATCCTTTGAGTAGAGGAAGACTACTGATTTGTTTGAGTTAATTTTATACCTTGACACTTTGCTGAAGTTGTTATCAGGTTAAGTAGTTCTCTGGTGCAACTTTTGGGGTCACTTAAGTACACTATCATATCATCTGCAAATAGTGATGTTTTGATTTCTTCCCTTCCAGTTTGTATCCCTTTGACCTCCTTTTGCTGTCTGATTTCTCTGGCTAGGATTTTGAGTACTATACTGAATAAGTAGGGACAGAGCGGGAAGTCCTGACTAGTCTCTGATTTTAGTGGGATTGCTTCAAGTTTCTCTCCATCTAGTTTGATGTTAGCTACTGGTTTGCTGTATATTGCTTTTACTATGTTTAGATATGGGCCTTGAATTCCTGATCTTTCCAGGACTTTTATCATGAAGGGGTGTTGAATTTTGTCAAATGCTTTCTCAGCATCTAATGAAATGACCATGTGGTTCTTATCTTTGAGTTTGTTTATAGAGTGGATTACATTGATGGATTTTCAAATATTAAACCATCCCTGTATCCCTGGGATGAAGCCTACTTGATCATGACGGATAGTAGGAGATTTCAACACCCCACTCTCATCAATGGACAGATCATGGAAACAGAAATTAAAGAGATGTACAGAAACTAACAGAAGTTATGAACCAAATGGATTTAACAGATATTTATAGACCATTCCATCCTAAAACAAAAGGATATACCTTCTTCCCAGCACCTCATGGAACCTTCTCCAAAAGTGACCATATAATCGGTTACAAAACAAGCCTCAATAGATACAGGAAGATAGAAATAATTCCATGCATCCTATCATATCACCAGGCACTAAGACTGGTCTTCAATAACAATAATGACAGAAAGCCCACATGTATATGGAAGCTGAACAATGCTCTTCTCAATGACAACCTGGTCAAGGAAGAAATAAAGAAAGAAATTAAAGACTTCTTGGAATTAAATGAAAATGAAGATACAACATTCCCAAACTTATGGGACACAATGAAAGCAGTACTAAGAGGAAAACTAATAACTCTGAGTGCCTGCCAAAAGAAACAGGAGAGAGCATATGTCAGCAGCTTGACAGCACACCTAAAAGCTCTAGAACAAAAAGTAATAAATAAACCCAAGAGGAGTAGAAGGCAGGAAATAATCAAACTCAGAGCTGAAATCAACCAAGTAGAAATGAAAAGGACTATACAAAGAATCAACAAAACCAGAAGCTGGTTCTTTGAGAAAATCAACAAGATAAACCCTTAACCAGACTAACCAGAGGTCACAGAGAGTGTGTCCAAATTACCAAAATCAGAAATGAAAAGGGAGACATAACAACAGAATCAAAGGAAATTAAAAAAATCATCAGATCCTACTACAAAAGCCTATATTCAACAAACTGGAAAATCTGGAGGAAATGGACAATTTTCTAGACAGATACCAGGTACCAAAGTTAAATCAGGAACACATAAACCATCTAAACAACCCCATAACTCATAAAGAAATAGAAGCAGTCATTAAAAGTCTCCCAAACAAAAAGAGCCCAGGTCCAGATGGGTTCAGTGCAGAATTCTATCAGACCTTCATACCAATACTGTCCAAACTATTCCACAAAATAGAAACAGACGGAGCACTACCAAATTCCTTCTATGAAGCCACAATTACTCTTATACTGAAACCACACAAAGACCCAACAAAGAAAGAGAGCTTCAGACCAATTTCCCTTATGAATATTGATGCAAAAATACTCAATAAAATCTCACAAACTGAATCCAAGAACATATCAAAGCCTGTAAGTTTTATACAATGTACTTTGCTTAATCAAATTCACCCCCCCCCCATTCCTTTCAGGCCCTTCCCCAATTTCATGTCCTCCTCTATTTTTGAGATTATAAAATAATCACACAATTTCTCCCTCCCCACCCCCAAACCCTCATGGTGATCTGAAATGAGAATGGCCCCTACAGGGTCATATATTGAATGCTTGGTCATTAGGGAGTGGCATTATTTGAGAGCAATTAGGATATGTGACTTTGTTGAAGGAAGTGTGTCACTGGGGGGTGGGCTTTGGAGTTTCAAAAGCCCAAGCCAATCCCAGTGTCTGCTCTGTGTGTGTGTGTGTCTGTCTGTCTCTCGTCCTTTTTTTCCCCTATTAACTAGCTGATTTACCCACTTTGCATCCTGATCGCAGTCCCCTCCTTTCTCCTTTCCTCCCAGACCCACCATCAAACTATGATGAAAATGTTTCGAGAAAGCCCCTTAAAACCATAAGCCCCAATACATGTTTTCTTTTATAAGAGTTGCTATGGTGATGGTGTCTCTTCACAGCAATAGAACAGTGACTAAGATCCCTTTCAATATCCACCCCCCCCATCATGTGCTCTTTCAAATTCATGGCTTCCTTTTTTTTTTTTTTAATTACTTTTACATGCACACAGTACACAAATATACCTAAAGATAACTCGTTCAGTCTGAATTATGTTACATATATGTATGTTCTCACAACTGACCACTGGTACTGGATAAGCATTTTTTGTGCTCTTCCCTGGGGCAGACTCTTTCTCCTACTTTGAACATTTCTTACTTCCTCAGCTGTGTGGGGTTGAGACTTTGTGGTCTTTCCCCATCCACCCTGGCTATGTACATCGTTGTCCTTGCTCAGCTCATGTTTAGTTGTCATGTTGGTGGGACTTTATGGGTCTATCTTCTGATATTACCAGTCTCACAACAGACTCCGTGCCCGTCTTCTGCAATGAGCCACAATCCTTAGGTTTGTGAAAATAAAATGTGTAGTCCAGGTTGGCCTCGAACTTGAACTGGTAATCCTCCTGCCTCTGCCTCTTTAGCATAACCTACTGCTGTTAAGTTACCACAACTGGCTACTCTTAGTGTTCTGCCTAAATGTATGAAAGTGCTCTACATGAGTGCCTGCAGAAGATCCTGTATCCTATGGAACTAGAGTTAAAGAATACCCAAAGCAGTCCAATCTCTTAAGCACTGAGCCATCTCTTCAGCTCAAACACCACCACCAACATCATCATCACCACCACCGTCATCATCATCCACCACCATCACCAAATTCAATTTGTGATGCTCATATATTCACAAGTATGTATGGTCAGTAGGAGGTCAACCTACCAGAGGCCACATCCGTAAAGAAAGCGGACTCTCTTCCAGAAGCTATCAACTGTCAATAGCTCCCCAGTTAGGAGCGATAGCTCTTGAGCCTCTCTGCCCTTTCCTGTACACACCCTGGAATGACTTGATCTTGTGTAGGTGACCACACCTGCTGATAACATAGCATACCTATTAGTTTTAAAAAAATATATGTATCAGTTCTTGAATCCATTCTTCACAATAAAAGAACCCAGAGTATGAAGAGTCCCCTTCCAAGTACTTATCGTCAAGCTCCACTTAAAATGTCACATTATTGATGGTGAGTCAACTCACTGACCTAGTTCTTTTTCCTCTCTGGAAAATGATCCCACACTTACCCAAATTTATGATGTTCTTAACCAGAGACTAAGATGCATCTATACATTTATTTCAGGAAGCTATAATTTTCTAGGTTTAAACCCTAGGCTCCCTGCTTAATCTCTCTCTGTGTGTGCATGCTTGTGCATCTGTGAGCACTGTATGCACACTGACCGTGTGGTACATGGGTATGAGCACACACACAGAAGCCAAAGCAAGATGTCATGTATCTTCCTATGTATCACTCTCTTGCTCACTGCCTTCACAGAGCCTCTCACTGAGCAAACCCTTTCCCCTTGGGCTAAGCTGGCCAGTCAACAAGCTCTCGGCATCTGTCTGTAGACCGTTCCCAACACTAAAATTACAGGAACATGTGGGCGTGCTAAGCTTTTTATATGGATGCTGGGAACTTGATCAGATCCTCAGGATTGCAGAGTAAAAGCTATCACATACAGAGCCATCTCCCCCAGACTACTGCCTAATATCTTAATTTAATCAAATCCTTTCCCTATTATGTACTAAGTCACTTCAAAATGTGAGTAATCTATCAGATAGACAACTATGAATAGAGGGAGACAATGATGGATCAAGTCAGATGTTGTTATCTAGTGGTGATAGCATTTCAGACCTCTTCCAGTAACTAAGGCCCCACTTTCATTAATACAAACTTGGAACTCTTATTTAACCAACTTTTTCGTGGTTCCATTCTTTTAGTAACACCTTTCTTTAAGATGAAACAGATTCCTAGCTAAAAAGTGTAATCCAGTAGTTTAGCACACTAACTACAATGTGTAAAGCATTGGGTTCATTTTCCAGCATCTGCTCCCTCCCTAACAAAATAAAAGATGACATATTATGTCTTTTATAAGAAATAATTCAGAGTTATTATAATTACAAATGAGTCAGAGTGAGTGCTAGCTCAGGGACCAAGAGCACTTGCAGCTCTTGTGGATGATGACCTAGGTTTGATCTCCAGTACCAACAGCCCAGTTCCAGATGATCTGACAGTGTCTTTTGACCTCTGAAGGCAAAAATGTCCATATACATAAAGTAAATTTAAAGTGTAATTGAATATATGCAAATCAAATAAAGCAATGTTTCACAAAGAATAAACAATAAAACAAGAGTCTGAGAACCCTTTGTTTTGCTCTGTTCACCAAAGACCAATGGTATCAAGAATATGGTAGACACTTGGACTAGAGATGACTCAGTGTTACTAAGGGTACTTGTTCTTGTATAGGACCCAGGTTTGGTTCTCAGTACCTACATGGTGGCTGAGAACCATTCATAACACCAGTTATAAGAATCTAGTGGCTTTTTTCTGACTTCTCTGGTCACCAAACACACTAAATGATACACATATGTGTGGCAAGCAAACACTCATATATACAAATAACATTTTTTTGTAATTTTTTTTTGTTTTGTTTTGTTTTTCAAGACAGAATGTCTTTGTGGAATCCTGACGATGCTGGATCTCACTCTGTAAATAAAGCTAGCCTCAAACTCAGAAATCTATCTGGCCCTGCCTCTCAAGTGCTGGGATTAAAGGTGCGCACCACTACTGCCCAGCATAAAATAAAATCTTCAAAAAGGAAATATAATATGGTAGATAAATGTTGCTGCACAAACAAAGTTCCCAAACAATTCGGGCCCTTTCTTCCTCTAATTTCTCTCTCATACAATGTAAGGAACCCAAAATTTTATTATTTTTGCAGTACTGATGTCCAGGCCTAGGGCCTACACATGCCAGCCTAGTTCTCTGACCTACTAAACTATCCTTCCAACACTTTTTTCTTTTACACTGAGCTATTCTCTCTAGCCTCTGATCTTCAATTTTGATCTTCCTACCTCTACCTCCTCCTCCAGTGTGATGGGATGACAAGGATGAACCACGATGTTCAGTTTATGTCATGCTGAGGACTGAACCCAGGGCTTTGTGCATGGTAAGCTACCATATACCCACTAAGCTACATCCTCAAACCTGCACTTTACCTGTGTAAAATCTTATCAACTCATTTAATGATTTCTTCCAAAAAATAGCTCTAGAGACACATTTTCTCATCCTCTGGGGTGTTTTGAATTAGGCCCACATAATCTTGTGTATTTGAATGCCAGAGAAAGGAACTGTTAGAAAGGATTAGAAGGACTCTGTTGAAGGAAGTGTGTCCCTCCGGGTGAGGTTTGAGGTTTCAAAAGCTTCTCCCTCCCACTCTCCCTCCTTCCCTCCCAGTTGCCTTGGTCACAGTGTCTCTTCACAGTAACAGTAACTAACACATCCCCCTAAAAATTAAAAGTCTCTTAAGAAAGTTACTCAAAGTAGGGAAGTAGAGCACTTTGTCAGACCTTAAAGGCAGCATTTAAAAAAAAAAAAAAAAAAAAAAAAAAAAGACAAGACTTTTTCGGGGGTGGGGGTTGGGGGAGGCATGCCTGCAAGGGGGAGCAGGTGTCAGAAATATTGGATCCTCCGAAGCTGGAGTTATATGGTACATGCAGTTGTGAATGGACCTATATAGACAATGGGAATTAGACTTGAATTTTTCGTAAGATTATTACCAGCTTTAGCCACTGGGTCATTTCTTCAGCACCAAAAGACAGTATTTTATGTAATATTCTACATGGTAACAGAAAAAGCAGTCCTTAAAATAAATACACTGGAGCAGTGCAATGGTTCACCAGGTAAGGAATTTGATACAAAAACCTGACAAGTCTGAATGTGATGCATACATCCCACATAAATGAAGGCCAGAACAAACTCCACAAAGTTCTTCCATGACTCCCACATGTCTGCTGTGACACCCATGCTTCAATTACATAGATCATACCTACAATACACTTTTAGAAGTTAAAAACTGTATATACATCTATGATTCAATTATAAGTTATTCAGTAAAGGTGACAACAGACAGTACCTAATACACCAGCATTTGATCCATTGAGAAAGTTTTAAGAATATACTTGAAATGCCAGTTAAGTGATACATTTTGGCATATTAAAAAATATGAAAAAATATTCAAATGAAAGATGTGTATCTAATGAAAATGGTATTAGTTAGGCAAAGAATTGTATATAGTCAAAAATGAAACTTGGACATTTAAGAGTGCTATATGAAGTAAAGTAAAACTGAGTTACAGTAGCCTAGCAGAGGAATGAAGATATGTGGTGGGGTAAGTACTTCATGAATCAGTAAAAGTTTAACTTGATTATTTCATAAACTAAAAGACAACATGCTTTATATAAAAGACTAGTTCTTTCAAAAATCTAAAATCAACAACAGTCTTACCCGTTTTATTGTCAAAAAACTTGATGTGTCTATCTTCATGGGCAGTTATTGTAACAGGAAGTGTAGGGTGACTTACTACTCTGTTAATGTGATTACTAGATTGTAAACCTGAAAAATAAAGGAAGAAATTACTTTAAAAAACAAACTACATGGGTTAATAATGGTCTAGCCTATGTCAGAACCTGGGCTGGACCTTCAGAACAAAACGGATTTACAATTCAAACCTTCAAGTAGAAATTGGAACTCACTCTGAATTCACATTAAGAATCTTCAGATACTAAATTTAAGCACCCATTTATCTTATTCACACTGGGTGATATGGGGACACCAAGAAGGACAGTGACCATAACCTGGGCTGAGTTCATAATTGTCCTGCTTGGGAGGCTGAGGGAAGACCAAGTTCAAGCCAGTCTGCTCTACACTTTTGAGGCCCTATTTCAAAGAACAAAACAATCCCTCTACCTCAAATATAATCTGAGACCTGACCAGAGAACCATGTAAACATTTCACGTAACTGTGAAAAACAATCCATACTTTAAAAAGCAGTAAACTTAGTCCAGTGAACTTGTAGTTTAATCTCAAAGGAGAAATATTTCAAGCGCCATAAACTTGAAGTATTTCAAGTGCCAAACCTGGGTCCTATACAAGAACAAGTACCCTTAATAACACTGAGCCATCTCTAGTCCAAGTGTCTACCATATTCTTGATACCATTGGTCTTTGGTGAACAGAGCAAAACAAAGGGTTCTCAGACTGTTGTTTTATTGTTTATTCTTTGTTTTGTTATCATGAAAAAGCTATCAGAACAGGTCAGAGACTTAGGAGCCAACCTGACTAATAAGCTCCCATTGGCTAAACTGAGATTATATAAACAGTGTACTAAAGGGGAACACCTTCAAAGAACTGAAAAACAAATACATTTTTATATATGAGATATTTTAATACTAAAAATATTCTGAGAAATGACAAAAAATTTCTGGGTATTTTAGTTAACAAACAGGGAAAGAATAAGAAAAGCCAATTTTCCATAGTTAATGAAATGAACCCAGAAAGAAAAATAAAAAAAAGATAACCTCCATTGGGAAACTTGATAAACTCCCCCAAACTTCAATTTAAAAGGCAATTTGTAGGTAAAGACTTGTAATTAGCCACAATTACTGGACACCTATGGATTCTTTAAAGAAACTATAACATAATCAGGTGCAACATTTGAAATGCTGTTTGTAGCTAACTTCTGAAAACGGGTACTAACTCTATCAGGTCCGTATCATTTTTTTTTTTTTTTCTTGGAAACAGGGTCTCTCTCTATAGGCCTCACTGTTTTAGAACTCATTACATATATAAGATTAGCCTCAAACTCCAGCCACTGCCACCAAAGTGGTGGGACTAAAGGTGTGTTCCACCACACGTGGCTCACATATTTCCAAATCAAAACATTTCTTTTGCTTTCAAGTTACGTTTTTGTTTCCATATACTCTATTTGAGGAAACAGCAGAAATGATATTCAATAATATAACAACAAATTATTTTCTAACCTAAATTCATAGTCATCATGAAAATTAGCTAAAATACCATCTTCCTCCATGTAGTGATAATCTTTTAAAAGAAATTTAGAAGAAATCCAAGAAAACTTACCAGAATCTACCTGTGAGGAAAGCATCACTAATGACTGTGATGTTTCTAAATCATAAATTATCGCACTACCAGTGTTGAAAGAGGTAACCATATGAGCTGGATCACAGCCTATAAAGTCAACTGATGTAGGTATTCCATGTTCTGTAAGGGGCCCAAAATAGATTCATATATATTTATCTGTGTACATAAATATATATATATATATTCTATACACACACCCACCCACACCACACTATAATGATAATAATGAAAAAAGAAAGCAATGTATTAGGGTAGGGTGGTAAGAAACCCGTCTCAGTTACTTAAAAAGTATGGAGTAATAGGAATTCTGTAATGCATTTTCTTTTAAGGTAAAGAAAAGAAACTGGTTCACTTGAATTATCTGCCAATTTTCTTAAGGAAAATAAAAACAACCAAACGAAATACAACCAAACAGGGCAAAACATCCCCACCCTAAGCTGGCATTCTCTTATATCATTCTCTGGGGAGACTCTTGCTATCTATATAAGCTTTACTAAGGAGTTAATATGAGTCTATAAGTCAAATTCTGGATCTATAAAAGCTTGGGACTGGGCGTGGTAGTAGATGAGTTTCATCCCAGCATTAGGGAGATGGAGACAGAAGTGTCTCAGTGAGTTTCTGGACAACCCCATCTATAAAGTTCTAGGTTAGCCAGGCTGTATAGTAGGCACAGACAGATGGACAGACAGACAGACATGTTGGGGTTTTAAAGCAGGAATATTTGAGAGTATGATCCCATTGGTCCTTAAGGATAGCTGTAAGTAGTATCATTTTGTCTACCTTAGTGTTTGATGCAAATGTTTATTTTAAAAACCGAACATGTTCTGAAAAAATGCCAAAAAGCACTGAAGTACGGTGTGTATCTTCAAGGCACTTCCAGTAAAACAGGACTAAGTAAAAGGATCGCAGTGAGTTTTATAAAAGTATTTGTTTCTTTGAATTAGTAAAGAAATAATTACTTTGTCCTTTTCATTTTCATTTTTAAAACAAACCATCTTGGGACAGACAGTATGATGGCTTAGCAGGTCCAGGAGTCCTTTCAATCAAGCCCAACGATCTGGGTTCCACCCCTATGATCTACATAGTGGAGAAACAGATTCATGCCAGCTGCTCGCTAGTCTTCCCCCACCTGTATGCCAGGGCAATCCTACACGGGCACACACACAGAAAATATGTATTTTTAAAATACATGAGTTACATATATTAACTGAAGGCCCTCTGGGCATAGCAGTTAAGAATGCTTGCTACTTAGACTTTTGTTCCTAGCTCTTCTCAGGTAGCTCACAACTGCCTGTATGTACCTCTAACTCCAGAGGAACGAAAAGGCAAATTTGACTTACCCTTGTCTCCGTTGTAAGTGCAAATACATGGCAATTTTTCTTGTGGATTCCATAACCTAATAGTGCCATCTGCTGAACAAGAGAGTAATTGATTTTTTATGCCACTGTAGGCAAGACCCCAGACTGCATCTGTATGAGCAACTAAAGTGCCAGCTAGAACATGGGACTCTGTGAAGAAACAAATAAAGCATTAATTGGAAGAAGTTTGACAAACAATATGTACCTTACCATATAATTAAATATAAAGTATATGTAAAGCTAGGCACAGTAGCGTTGCCTTTATCCCAGCACCTGAGAAGCAGAACTCTGTGTTGTATAGGCCAGCCTGGTCTACATAGAAAGCCCAAGGCCAATCAGGGTTACACAGTAAGGCTCTGTCTCAAAACAAAACAAAATATAAAAACGCCAAGAAACCAAAGCACAGATAGTGAATATTTCTAAGTATGGAATTATGAGTGGTTACTATCATTTATTCCAACAATACTAGTGCATTTTCACAATTTCTATGAATTGTGTGCAGGTAAAGCAGACATATGGGGACATAATTTACACAGCTATACTTCTCACTTACAGGGCACATCGATGGTAAGGGTATTAACCTAACTGCAACTCTCACTGTACGCAATTTCACGACACTTTAATTCCGTTTCCCTGTGTAGTCCTGGCTATCCCAGAACTCACTCTGTAGACCAGACTGTTCTTGAAGTTAAGAGATCCACCTGCCTTTGCCTCCTGAGTGTTGGAATTAAAGGTGCACTAGCATGTCCAGCAATTTTCTCCTTCCAACTCCACTTTTCTAAAGTCCTAGGTGACCACAAATCCAGTGGACTAGTGCAAATATGCCTATTTTCTGAACATGTTGTATGAACATAATCATACAGAATGGGATTTGTGCCTAGTTTCTTACTTTCAAGTCATCTACTTTGTAGCACATATCTGTACTTCATTTCTTTTTATTGCCAAGTAACATTCCACTGTGTTTTAACATCTCATTTGACCATTCATCAGTAACTGATGGGAGATCTGAGGACTAATTTGAGTACTATATTAGGTCGTCCTCTATTTCCATTCACACGTCATTGTTATTGCCATCTCTCTCCTCCCAGCTTCCTTTACTGTGAATGACTGCATCTTACATTCTACCAAGAAAACACATCCTAAAAAGAGAAAAACCCCAACCCTCTCCCATCTTATGCCCAACTTCAATCAATGTCACCATCTTTTCACTCCCATGGGACAATGAGACAGCTAAGTGGGTAAAAGCACTTGGCATAGGAACCCAGGAAAAAACCTCCCAGAAGCTCTCTGACTTCCACCGTGCACTGCATGGCACATATGGACAAGGTATTCACCATTACTCCTTCCTTACATTATGGCAGTGTAAGCACCAACTATGTTAACTAACCAAAACAATGAGAACTCTAAATGTTTGTTATTGTTTTAATAATCATGAACAATGCTGACATATATTTGAACATGTAGTTTTAAGTTTTAATCAAGAACAAGTATCTAAAAGTACAATTTATAAAAGTCAAAGTTTTGTTTTGCTTTTCATCTTGAAATTAAATAATTTTTTGCATGAAATAATGAATTAAATCCTGGCTATCTGTACTGCTTTTTGTTGTCTTTTATTTAATATTTAAGTATTAATCATACCGTCTCTTGAATTTAAAAATGGTTTACTTCAGTTAATTTTTTCCCTCTTCTTTTTATTAAGTGACATTAACACTTAAGAAATGTTTTAGACACAAGAATGTACTAAAATACTGCTGGCATGACATTTCTCTTTTAAATAATGAAACTTTCTAGCAAGTAGAAGAACTAAAGGAACAAATTAATATGTTTGGGCAACTTTGTAATAACATGTGAACTGTAGATTTTTGTCAGTTCTATTAACTAGAAAGGTCCTCTGTGCCCACTTACTCACCATATGTATCATAGGGATCCACATTAGGACTAGGCATATTCCACCACTGAATGGTTGCGTCAATACCACCACTAAAACACTGTTCTCCATTAGAACTAATAGCTAATGATAGGACAGGGCCACTATTACAGAAAAAAAGAGGAAAATTACTGATAAATTCTAAGAAGAAACTTAAGCCCCCTCATTCCCTTCAACCCATTCATTTACGTAGCATCTAAACGCAATTTTAGGTAAAAATGTACAATTAAAAAGTACTATTATATAATATTCAAATATAATTAATAATTAATCAAATGAGGCATTATTCAACTTATTTCAAATGTTGAGAAAATTAGGTTTGAAAACAGACTGCTAACTATAAATAACTGTTGCACATTAAACACTAATTCAAGAAAACTTACATGTGGGCCCTAAATGTGTAGATAGGCTCTACATCTAAAGAGGCACTCCTAAAAAGAGAGAGAGAGGGGGTGGGGAGAAGAGCATATTAAATCATCATAAATCACTAGTTGCTATTACAGATGCACGAAAGATACAAGATAGCAAAAATGAGTGTTCATAGGAACAAAACTAGAAGAAGAAAGTCAGTATTAAAATACTTGCTTTTTGGCAGGAACTGTCTTTTGCAAGTTCCAAAGTTTCAGGGTGTGGTCCTCAGAGGCAGTAACAAGCACAGGTTCTACAGGGTGGAAAGCTAATGCTCTCACGCCATCAAAGTGACTGCGTAGTGTATACTTGGGGTTCCAAGTCTTTCTCAAGGCATCTTTATTGGCAGGCAACTAGAACGAAAAAGCCAACAGTTTACAAGTAAAAGTAATAAACTCAAAGGAATGTGGACTTTTTCTGCTTTTTTTTTTTTTGGTGTGTTTAAAATATATATTTAAAACTGTTTCACTAAAATATCCAGGGGCTTTTAAATGTACCTTAAAAACTTCAGAGCAAGTCTGTTTCTTTATGTAAGAATTCAGAAAAATTTTGTTAAGACTTTCAAATACCTAGATCAAATGAAAAGCTCCTAATGCTTTCATCTAATTATCAAGCTAAATCCAAAGCTCCTACCAAATGTTAAGATGAGAACAGAAAATTGCCACTG
This sequence comes from Rattus rattus, assembly GCF_011064425.1. Lineage (NCBI taxonomy): Eukaryota > Metazoa > Chordata > Mammalia > Rodentia > Muridae > Rattus > Rattus rattus. The sequence continues at coordinate 65,062,910 of NC_046160.1, forward strand.
CCATAATAATTTACATGAAAGCAGAACAGGAATATAAATTACCCAATACTCAAGGGTACAGTAAACACAGTAGTTTCCACTTACAAAATTGACCAGCACATAAAGAATTTCAAGGCAGAAAGTTAAGGAACTTTTGAAACAATAAACTAAAAATAAAAACCCTTTAAGAATGTTTTCCTATTTTTTTATTTGTTTGTTTGTTTCCTCTTAAGAAGAGTCTTCTGTCACCCACACTGGCCTTGAACGCACTATGTAGTTACCCTGAAATTACCATCCTCCTGATTCTCTCCCCCAAATTCAAGGATTACAGCATTGCCTACCCTGCACGGTTTATGTGGTGCTGGAGATCAAACCCAGGGATTTGGGCATGCTAGATAAGCACTGTTCCTAATTCTCGAGACTAATAAAGGATAGTCTTTTACCTTCATCTCGGCATCAGAAAAGATAGGCTATAAAACCAGTTCTAAAAGCAGTTAAAAGTTTACTACAGTTTAGCTGAAAATATGCTTCAAAAATTAAGGCAGATAGCTTTAAAAAGGCATCCTAATGTAAGTATAATTTTTTTAAATGTTTAAAAAAGAAATTTGCTGAAAAACTAAAGTAAATGTAAAAAAATCTAAACAAATAGCTTTCAGTTGAATGTTTATGCTCAGAAAATATTTGACAAGCACTAGTCTAATATTAATCAAGTTCTTCCTATCTCCTTTTTGTAGCCCTTAAGTGAAGTTAAACATTCAGGAAATGATAAAAGCTAACTTTATGGTAACTGAAAAACAAAACTCAAAAACAAAACATGGCTTTTAAGACTTATCCTGACAGCAAAACCCTGATTTCTACAGCACCTATTTTGTTAATACCAAAATATGGCTTCAACTGAATTAATAAGAGTTAACAACTCAAGATGTATTTATCAACCAATATTTTGAAGTAGTAATTTCTACCTAATCCACCAAAATTTCTAAGATTTAAACACCACAAAAAAATTACAGCAAAAGTACGTTATTGCAAATCAACATATCAACACACTTATCTTTTCCATGCACCTTGACATTAATTCTCTTTTACAAATGATTCCAAAGAATAAGGAGCCTTCTATTAAATCATTAAAAAATTAAAAATAAAACTGCACTTACATCATAACTATAGTCTGCATCATTTGTTACCGTCAAGTCTGCAAGGTCTCCAAGGCCCAGTACACTTAACAAAACATCATCAGAACCCATAATAAATGACTTGCCTCCTCCAGATGGAAACGTTATTGGTTCAGCTATAAAGAACAAAACCGCTTCTTAAATGCTGAAAAATCATACAGGACAATACAATATTGTGGGGAATTTAAGCACGAAACAGTTAAAAATTCAGCAATATTATGAATTCTACTTCCCATTTCCACACACAAAAAACCCTATTACTGAGTAGAAATAAACAAATGTATTCAAACTACAATGTAGTAGTTATCGTCCATAAATTGAACATAAACTGTATATATATTATCCCAAAGTGGAGGCTGAACACAAAAAATTTATCTATTTAGATCCCTCACAACTTTGGTAAACTGTAACTGGACAGTTTTGATTAAATAATCAGATTTCAGTCACTTTTGGTAAACAAATGTCTATCAACCTTGGGTCAGCTCATACAGTATTTTTTTTTTAAGTCAATATGTGACTGCTAAGTCGTCCTTTTAGTTTCTGAAGAAGTCCAAGAACACTGAGACATGACAGTTTGCAGACACTACCATACCACTCATCAGTGCCAGTTACAGTGTAGAAAACAATGACTACTAATTTAAAGTGTCCTAAAGGGGACACCTGCTGACTTTAAAGCTCTTACTGTGGCTTCACTTTAATGCCCTATTTTATTTAATATAGATGTAGCAAAAGTAAAAAAAAAAAAAAAACAAAAACAAAAAACAAAAAAAACAAAAAACAAAACAAAACAAAAAAAAACCACTGACATTAAGTTTGGGTGAGAATGAAAGGAAAGCTTTACTTTGCTTAGTCACCTCATCTCGTTCTCTCGTGAATGGTTATACCTTCTATACCGATACCACAGTGTGAATTCAACTACCATCATTTGAATAACTAACTGTAACAAGACAATTCAAAGTATAAGCAGCAATTCTCAATATAATTAAGTATGTGCTTTGAAATCATAATAGAAACATTAAGGTGGCAGGAAAGAAATAATTACAAAATGAGTCAACCTAAACATTTAAAATTCAGGAACTTTAAAAAATACTTTTAAAAAACTCATGCTAATGAATTATGAAAAATGCCTACAAAATGGCATCTATTTAATAACTACAGGTAACAGGTGTAATGAAATATACTAATACTAATTTACTTATAATTCTGAAAATAATTCATTCAACTCATATATACTATTACCAAGGTAAATTTGTTAATTTAGAATTTTTAAGATTTTATTTGATAGTTTCCAGACTCAAGTGGTTCATTAAATGAAGGTATAATTCAGCAACTAACCTAATTTGAAAACACTTCATATAATATACAGTATGTGTGTAAGATGCTAAATATCTCATACATTTAAACCATTTGTCAGTTCCTGCAGTTGTTAAGCCATCATTCAATGGTTATACTTGAATATGAACAACACGTAGCACTCATCTCTATCAATATTAGTACATAGTTACTGATAATGTAAGAAGCAGCTAAGAACGGTAAGATCAATAGTTTAAGAATTACATTAAAATCAGTAATCAAATTTTACTTTATAATTTTTACCAGTACAAAAACTTATTTAAGTTCATAATTTGTTTCTAAGATAATTTAAGACAGATGCTACAATTCCCTTCACTAACTATACAAGTATTCACTAACACAAACTTAAAAGTGCAATAAAAAACTTTACCATCACAAATCAACTCATTTTTTAATAAATTCTTTTTGTGGGAATCAACCACTGACCAGCTTCCAGGCACAAGAAGAAAAGTGGTTCAACAACGTTAGCTAGGTTATTTAACAAAAAAATATTATACTCATTTCTAAAATTAGTAATGTAAACTACATTTCTGCACCCTTTCTATATAGATATACATATTTGTTTATATCTAGTAAACAATACTACTTTTAATATTTATTTACGTCTCTATGCAAATAGATATTTTACATCATTATTTCTGCTCTATCACCCATCATTGCAGCATGAAGCAATCACACTAAATTCTTAATTTTTTGCTCTAATATCACTGCTGAAAGAATTAATGTCTATTTTACAAATCATTTTAAGTTCATGTATAATCACCTATAACAGTATATAGCATAATGATATAATCAACAAATTTAAATGAAATTATTAAATGAATATTTTATTGTACTTTTATTTTATTTATTTTTAGACAGAGTCAGTCTATACAGTCCTGGTCAACCTGGAGCTTGCTATATAGAACAGGATAGCTTCAAACTCACAGAGATCCTCCTGTCTCTATGTTCTAAGCACTGGGACCTACGTTTTATTTTAATTATAGAAATTTTTATTAAGCAGAATTGTCTTTCATGAGAATCCTAGAGGTTACAAAATAGAATCTTTCAAAAAGGTCCTTTTTAAGAGTCCTGTAACTAGTTCTCCTTTTGACAGACAGCATGACCAAGAAGGAAACCTCTAGCTCTTGTCAAACTCCTTTTTCTTGCAGTGACATGTGTGTGTGTGTGTGTGTGTGTGTGTGTGTGTGTGTGTGTGTGTAACATTGTTAGACAAGCACTCTGCCACTGAGATACATCCCCAGCCCCTTTTCTCCAATTTTATCAAACCTAAAGAACATGCAGGACAATGACTGATGCCAGTCTTGCTGGTGACAATACAGAATGTAATTCTGTTTTCAATAGTTTAAAATGTTGTAATATTAGAGAACAGGGATTTGTTCTTTATAACTGAAATGTAACATGTATTTTTTTTCCAAAGGCACCAAATTTTTTGTTGACAAAGTCACTAAAATAGGCTATGAGAATCACTCTTTTAAAATGAAGGTCAGTCCGGCCCCTTTACCCTCACTATGACAGAGGTTAGCGACTTATTTTCTTCTTAAAAACACACTCACACACTTGACAAACACACGGAGAGAGCCCTTCATGGCTTTTATACAGAATATGGCTTTTATACAGAATAAACCTACTGGCTTTTCCCTAAATTGGAATTAAAGGTTAAAAAGGGTTCATATCGTTAATCTGACTTTTCCTTAAACTGAAAGAAAAAAAAAAAGCAGTCTAAAATATAAATAAAAAAAAAACTTTAGTAAAAAACATTACACATATCTCAGAAAAAGAAAACCCCAAATCCAAACAATAAAAATGGTAGAGCTAGTATCTGTATTTTAGAAAAGAGAAAAAGAACATACTTTACTGGAAAGTACGGGGGGGGGGGATATCAAAGTTATTTTAATTTCCATTCTTTACTATTAGTTTTATTACATTATTTAAAAAAAATCTTTCCTTAAAATTCTGTGAATTAAAAAAGGTAAGAAGTCATAAATCATGAAAAATACAAAATTGTTAAGCTTCACTGTAAGAAAATATGCCCAGAAAAACTTAGGGCAAAATGTATGTAAAAATTTGAAAAGAATGAACAAATCACCCTGCAAGCATAGGTAAAAATAAACCTACCTACATAAAATTACTAATATGTTATCATACATGTGTCATATATTAAAGTAATCTGGACTAAAACTGAGATTATTTAGAAGTATATCATCACCTAGAATTATACTATATCCATGTATCTTTAGGTAAAATCAGTTTCAAAACATTCTTAGGTAATATTTTTACTCCCTACGTACTTCTGGCTTAGATAAATTTTAGAAATCTTTTACTAGATCATGAATACTTGCTACCAAGTTGAAAAATGATGTTTCTTATCCTAATATGATCCTAACAGTTACATCTACTTTTAGGACTAATATATAAGAAATACATTACACTTCCTAGCATTTTTATTAAGTGGTACTTATTAACAGCTGCTACATTTGAGCCACACTATGAAGAATTAGTTTTCTCCCCACCTGTATTTTTTTAAAGTCTATTTATTAAATTGTTCTTTTCTTAATAGTAGATTGTAGGGTGAAGTTAGATTTAAGGAAGGTACTCGGAACTAACCTATGATGGAAACCACTACATCTAAAATGAAAACAAAAACAAATATAAAAAACTCGAAGACACATTTCATCCCTAAGCAATTATACCAAGAGCTTGCCCAACACCTCTAATGATCACGTGGATGATCTTTAGCATTCTAGAGAATAGCACGTTTGCAATATAAAGAGGTGGTTTGGAGTTAAGGAACTCAGCAATACAAACAAACACGATAGCTAAATGCTGTACCTTCCTCTGCTCTTGAACCTTCATGATCAGTCATTCTAGTAGAGGCTGACCTAGACTGATTAATGATTCCTGAAGGGATGTGGGGCAGCTCATCATCTCCCAGATCAGTTATCATGTCGCAGAGGTTTGTCCTGTTGACCCCTGTAAATTAACGTCAGCAGTAGAGGTTCATTTAATAGCTACCGCCTGACTTGCTGGCAGCCTTACTAAAGCAACTTACTAACAAAACAGGCTTTTAAGAAGTCCAAGCTATTAAATATCATCTTATACACAATTTTCTAAAATATTCTGAAAACATTTAAATATGTTGTACAGTCACAATTTTGTGGCTTTGTGGATACTGGATAGATCAGTAATAAGTAACACTGTATTTGAAACATATAGAGGGGGACAGAAAAACTTCTATCACTCAACTTAAATTCTGTAAGTTCAGCCATAGAAAATGCTATTAAATCAATGGAAAAAGTTAGTATTTAAAGCTGAGATTTACTAGTCCATAAAACAAAACATGGGCCTTTCAATGTAAATCATTGTTTTTAAAAGTCAAAGAAATACATACAAAATGGCTTTTATGAGGGTGCAACAAACAATTAACTTTCCCTGTTGTTTTTATGAGTATTTTCCCACCATATTGGGGAATGTCTCCAATTGTGAATGTCATTCACAATTTAACCCAACTTGTTAAAAGTTGTTTCTTAGAATTATTTACCTCAAATTTTCACTTTTCCAAATTAGAAACAGATTTATCCTTGAGTTCTTTGAAATTCGTGTAATGACAGAAAAAGTCAGCACTGTCATAGGCCATAAATTTAAAAAATAATTTCAACTAAGGCCTAGATAACTTAGATAGAAAACACAAAACTCAATATACCAGTTATGGTATACTCTTTTACTATGAATTACATAACTGAGTTACATAGTATACTTTTAAAATATGAGTTACACAAGATGAAACTTAGTTTTAACCATGTCAAAGAAAATTTAGGGGAAAAAAGCATTTAAAATCAGCATAAAAGGAATGAAAATAGATTCAAGGTCAAACATCATGTCCTCATATTCATCAGTATGAACACTAATGAGCTCACTAAACAAGGCTGCTTCATGATTAAAATCACCGGCAGGTATTTGAATATCAGGTAGCCCACAGGAAATGTCATTTATCTATGGATAAATAGATATCTATGGATAAATAGAATGAGAGGCAACTGGAGGCCAGTATAGAATGGAAATAAATGAAAATTTGCACATTATTTTATAGTAGTCCCTAACTAAAAATGGTAAAAAAGTCAATTTTTTAATGTGTGCAATATATGATATCCTCTAAATTTTCCAAAAGAATTATAATGGAGAAACTGTGACTTGAGCATTTTTTCCTTGCCAGTGATGCAATCATAAATTCTCTAAATAAATGAAAAAACGAAAGAAAAAGCAATGCTGACTGGATATCCAACAACCAGGTAATTCAATGTGAAAGAAAGAAAATCTTTCTCACACACAAGTCTTCTTTATAACTTTCTGACTTGTGACTACTGCAGTTAAAACTCTGCAATCAAATATTAATAATTCTACAACTTATAAAGAGGGAAAAAGTTATCTTTTATAAAATAATTTTCCCTTAAATTTCCTTTAAATTTACTAGACTATGCTAGACTAAATTTTTTAATAATCTTCATGCTCATTTACTGTCTATCAAATTTGAATACCACCTATTAAATTATCATCTATTCTACTGCTTCCTCGATCAGCACTGCCAAGTACTTAGTTCTTCTCGAATAAAGACTCCTAAGATCATCTACTTAACCTTACACATGCTTCATGTGCTTTTCTATTCCATCCTTTACTTTGACACAAATCTCCTTAACTCTCCATATAATACAAATTATTCTGCATTCTGCTTTATTTGATTGAATCTGCCCTTTCCAACTCTCTCTTTGTCTTCCTCCTCCTCCTCCTCTTCTTCTTCCTCCTCCACCTCTTCTTCTTCTTCCTCCTCCTCCCTCTCTCATTCTTTCTCCCACCCTCCTGCTTGCTCTCAGGCAGGCAAGCGTGTGCATGCATACACACACATTTGGCCTATACAATCCTATGTATTTCTCTAACCAAATCTATTTCCTCAGAAAATTTTTTACTAATTTTTTTTTGCTATAAGAATTTATTATGTGTCCATGTGCTTTAGTAAATACTTATGTGTGGCTTTAGTAACTACTTATAAATAATTTTGTTATGATAGCTAATAGCAAGCATTAAGAAAGTTTCTAAAGCTTTATCTTGTTTAAGAAAATATGGAAAAATAAATTCCTAAGAAAGTAGACTTGGAAATACAGAAGGGAGTAGGGATGACTATTAAAGTCATTGCTTAAATCTAGGCTCTAGAATTACATAATAATATCTTTACATGCTTACAGCTAAACATTTGTCTAAGTAGCACAATGCCAATTTTAGAAGATGAAACTTCTCTACTCTTATACTAGTTTCTCAAAAGCTGCCAAAAAATGGAAGCAGATTTCATTACAAGAGATCATAGTGTCTGCTCTGCCAAGTAGAGCACCTTTCAACTGCAAATTAATCAGTACATTTACTTAGGTACCGAGGACTGAACATAAGGGCTTGCACATGCTTGGCCATAACTGACTCTGTCCACCTCTTCAAATGCAAGCTTACTGCATCCTCGTATGAATCCTAAACCCAAAGATTCTAAATAATTTAACAGTTTTAAATGCTGAAGTATTATTAGTATGAGATTATTATGCCTAATGTTAACATAAATATCAAAGGCTTAGAGGCTCAGTAATTTCCTATAAAAACATTGGCTGAGTTAGGTTTAGGACAGACACCTGTAATTCTGGCACTCGAGAGACTGAGGCAAAAGGATTGGGAGTTTGAGATAAGCCTGGACTATACAGTGAGGCTCTATCTCAAATACAAGTAATAAAATACAATAAAAATACTTCTTAAACATTGCAGGGATTTAAAAGAAATAGTGTGTGTGTGTGTGTGTGTGTGTGTGTGTGTGTTGGCTAACACTTCTAATCCTAGCAATCTAGAGATAGAAATAGGTAGATCAAGAGTTTCAAGGCCAGCCTAACCTATAAAAAAAAAAACACCTCTGCTTTAGAAGAGGGGAGGAGATTTCTAACTTTTAAGTGAAGAAAACTACTATGAATTATAAAACACAACACATCTACTCTTAACTGTGACTTTCAGATTTTACATAAATGTACATTCCTCTAAATAGGCTGTAGCATGATGGGAACATCCGTAAACTGACCACTGTTACTTACACACTCAAACTTTATCTTCCTTTGCACACTACTTATAGTACTTTCTCCAAATCTAAAGCTAACATTTTTCCTTTCTTAAATGTGGTCTTTGCTAATCCATAATGGTTAAGAGGCAAACAGTTTTATCTTCTGACTATGACTATAATTAAAATAAACCTTTCACATTGTTAGAAATAATCTCAGGGTCTTGAAGAAACAAAAAAGAATGCATACCAAAAAGCAAGAGAAAACTGAGAATAAGTAAGTGTGCAGAGCCTAAACTGCCAATGTTTTAACCTGGCTTTTATCCCTGAAGTAAGTGGTGACTGTGTCTCATGCTATCGATGGGACTCAACTTCATAATCTCACCTGAAAGTTCAGGAAATGAGTCCTTGCAGGCTATCTTTAAAAAGAAAAAATTAAGTTTCTCACAACATGGCAACTGTTGTTTTAAATAAATGTGACACTACAATATTGAAGAAAAATAAGCAGAACTATGAAGTTAGTCTGTGGCTTTAAAAGTGCACTGACTCTTGAGAGTATCTTACTGACCTGAGATGAAAATAACTGAAAAGGAAAAGGTGGGAAGAGTGACCCAGAGCCCAGGATTGACTGGTCCATTTGAAAACTGTGGAACATTAGACCGGGAATGGGAAGAGCCAAGGAAAAGCTAGTTAGACAATGGAGACGATGAAAAGAAGGGATGGGGAGGATACCAACCTGAGATTAAAAAACAAATGAACAGACAAACAAACAAAAAACTCAATGGTTTGTTTACATTTTTAAGCTAGGATCTCAAGTAGTTCAGGTAGGCCTTAAATTTCTGATCATCCTACTTCTGTATGCCAAGTGCTGGAGTTACAGGCATTTGTCACTGTGCCGATTTCAGGTCTGCTTAAAAGTATAAAACTGAAGCCAGAAACAGAAAATAAATTATTCTTTGTATAATAACGTCCCTTTACTATGGGATAGATTCGCCTTTCCCAATGTATTGATTGATATTCTATTAGAAAATGTACAGTGATCCTATAACATTGGTGAAGGAAATGGTAAAATCACTCTATATATTGAGAGGGCAGGCAAGTTACTCTAGAGAACATTAAATGAATCCTTTTATCAAATATGATAAAACTTGAACTTATGACAAGAATTAAAATCATTTTATTGCGCCCACCTTGCAAGACTTTTATGCAAGTATTCTATTCTAATCTTCCCACTCAGTACTCTTTATTATACAAAGGCCCTACTACATTTTTCAATTAAAGAGGCTGACCCCTTCCCCTCTTCATTTCCTGTGCATTGATTCTTTTAGACTAGACAATCAATAAGACTTTAATTGGACCCCAGCTAATGGGAAAAAGACACAGTCACCAATTGCACTGGAATAAAAACCAAGTATACTTTCTGTCTCAGTGTATTTTGCTCTTTGGAAAATCATTCTCTTGACCAAGAGTAAAGTTTGCTTGTTCAGATACTTCACTTGGAATGGCGGTGGTCTCTCTCTTTGCAATACCCTCAATTTATTTCTAATGTTAATATACATGAAATTAACTAGAAAAATTAAAACAAGTTGCTCTGTTAAAAAAGAAGATTGTAAATATATATATAGTCTCAAAATGTGAATCTGTGAAATCCAGAAAGGCTATAAATCTTTTGAAGAAAACAAATTAGAGGCAGGGTCTCATGCAGCACAAGTGGACCTGAAATTTTCTATAAGCTGAAGATGCTGCTGAACTTCCAACCATCTTGCCTCTCCTTGAGATTACAAATACGTACCCCACACTGTGTTTATGTGGTACTGGGGGCAGGATTAAAACTGCATGGATGCTAGAGCAAGCATTCTACTGCCTCAACTACATTCCCAGCCCAGTTTTATGTTCTCAAGTCAACACAAATTTTATGCAGCACAAAAGTAACAATTGGCTAAAAATAAAGACAGTAATAATACAGTTTCATTCTTTTCATGTTAAAGACAAATAACAACTAAAAATGTTTAAAAGCATTTTAGTTCCTCATATTCTAAATAAAGGGTTCCAGGTTTTTTTTTTTATGTGAATCAATCAAGTGTATAATGCTCCCAATGCTATAAACTGTGTGCTAGTTAATCATCATGCATTTACATAGCTTTACTGAACTAACACATGTAGTAAAAAATGGAGAATGTCAAAAGATAGAAAATTCTATGAAAATGAGGTTTTGTTGTTGTTTTGTCTCAAGATGGGGTTTCTCTGTGTAGTCCTGGCCATCCTGGAACTTAATCTGTAGACCAGGCAGTCATGGAATTCAGAGATCTTTCTGCTTGTGCCTACCCCAGTGCGAAGACTAAAGGTATACACCACCACCTGGCTGAAACTGATATTTAAAAATTAAAAAAATATTTTTCTCACCCTCACTCCACTCTCAAGTATACACCATTAATCCTAGCTCTTTTCTACAATTGTTTATTTGATGTATTTTGTCATCACAATGAAAAGTTGACCAATAGAAGTATCTAATACAGGTGTATATTTTTAAAAAAGATATAACTTCAACATACAGGATTTGGTGCTATTCAAGGTTCTGGGTATCTACTGGTGGTCTTGAAGCATCTTCAGTTAGGACACTACCACTTTTCCTTAAACTACATCTACATGACAGATTTACAGTCAGTGTTTTCATACTGAACTCTGAATTCATCAATTTTTAATTTATAATTTCATGAAGAAAATGTGGAAAGTAAACAATTTCTAATAATTTCTTTTAGAAACCTAATTCCTCTGTCCCTGCCCCTCCTACACAGATGTGTACCTGATATTTATATAAATATTTAAAAATCAGAAACAACTTTAAAGTTGAACTAACAGAGACCAGGTCAAATGCACAGAAGTATTATATGAGTACAAAAGTTTAGGTTTTAGAAACTAAAAAAGGGTTAAGGATGTAGCTGAGGAGTAAAGCATGTGCATGTGTAAAACTTAAGGTTCTATACTCAACATGGTCAAAAGCCAGAAGGTTCACTTGGATGGATGTGGAAGAGCACATCCTAGCACTAGGTTGAGAAAAAGAGGCAGAAGGAATACAAGTTCAATGGTAGCTTGGGCTAGATTGAGGTCCTGCCTCAAAACAAGTAGACTCTCTTAAGAGAAATCTACAACCACACTCTTGGGTATGTCCTACTTTATTTCTGAGCACCTCCCCTTTCTCTTAATCCTCATACTTAAATTAAATCTATGTTAAAATAACTTTTGTAAAATCCCAACTCCATGTCTGGATGGACAGATGGACGGATGGATGGAGGGAGGGAGGGAGAGAGAGAGAGAGAATAAAAAAATAATAAATTAAATTAAACCGTATAACATACAAAAGGCTTATATATATATAAGTATTTCAAAGTTTTAGGAAAATATTACATGCAAATATTCTATGCAGTTAATTTCTGATCAGCAGTAACAGTTAAATTTTACTTTTGCCTTTGTATTCATAAACTTTAAACAAACAAAACACAAAGTCTCACTAATATAGCAGCTAGCTAGGCTAGTCTTCAACCTCCTATATAGCCCCGGCTGCCATTGAACTTGCCAGGGCTACACACATAAGCCCTGTCTCAAAACAAAGAAACACAAACAAAGCAATAAAACAAAAAAGCCTTCAGAGGCTAGATATATTTCTACTAACTCTCAGAAAGATCTAGGTCTATTCATAGTGTATACAGACGCAACATTAGAATATTTAGGTTAGGTCAGTACACGGTATGTGTAATATAACCCGAAGTTACTTTAAAATAAGACATTTTCCTTCACTCTTTTTGGGGTGGGGAGTTACTGTTGTTTGAAACAGGGTTTCTTTGTGTAATTCTGGCTGTTAGAGCTGTAACTGTTAGATCTGGCTGGTCTTGAACTCAGGGATCTATCAGTCTCTGCCTCCCCTGGGATTTAAAGGCATAAGCACTGCCCAGTTATTTTATTTCTTAAAAATAAAACTTAAATCCTAAAATTCAAATGTGATTTTATCTAAACTGCAATCAACCATGCAATAGTACCTATATACTCAACATGCATATATTAAATGGTGTTAAAACTAAACAGAGCCCCAGCCTAGCACGTAATGTTTTAAGATATAAGTAGTTCATAACACATTCTGAAACTTCCTTTTATTCCCATGCAACAACACAACTAGCACTAAATTATAAAATTGTCAGAAGGTGGGGATTAACTCAGTAGTAAAGCACTTGCCTAGCAAGCATAAAATTCTAGTTTCAGTCCCCAACACCAGTGAAGAGAGGGAAATGAGGAAAAGGAAAGGAAAGAGAGGAAGCTAACAGGTGAAATTCTCAAAACTCCAGTTAACTCCACAATAAATTAAATGATTCAAAAACTGTGTTATTGAAGAGAACACTACTTCTGATATTCCTGCCATTTCATAAGCCAATGTATCTAGAAACAGGACCAGGAAGGAATGTCTCTGTCTTAGTTTTGTTTTGCACTATTTTAGACCTTGACACACTTGTTACTTTACTCTTTAGATTTATCTATTTATTTATCTATCTATTTGAGATAGGGTCTCATGGCAACCATGGCTAGCATGGAGATCCCCAGGTTCAGGCTGGCCTTGAACTTGCATAGATCTGACTGCCTCTACTTTGCCTTGTGAGTGCTGGAATTAAACATCTATGCCTGGGAAGGTTTATTTTATGTGTGTGGATGTTTTGCCTGTGTGTATATTTGTGTATCATGTGGATGCAGTACCCATCTAAACAACGAGGGCACAAGTCCCTCTAGGACTGGAACTATGTAGCTGTTTGCTAGCAACCATGTACATGTCGGAATCCAACCCAGGTCCTCTTCAAGAGGAGCAAGTGCTCTTAACTTGATACACTTTAATAAAAAAAATAAACAAATAAAAATGTTGGCCTACAAGTCAATAGCCAATTCTAAATGAAAATTTTCCAGACAAAATTTCAAGGCTCTCCATTAGTGTCGCAGGTGAGAGGATTTTCCCTGGGTGTTCTCAAGAATAACTCACAAAACAGAAAGTTACCTGTCTGAGAGGTTCATACTTTTACAAAGAACACACATGCAGGCACCCAAAGAGAACCAATTATGGACGAAATAGCCCTTCTTATCACCTCTTATAGTACCATCGCCTCTGCCAAATGGTGTAGTCAAGTAAATATTACTCAGAAAAAGAATATGGCTGCTAATTGTCCTTGAATTATGACCAAAAGCAAAAAACCTGAGGAAGGATTACCTACCCCGCTTACTTAAAGATTCTCCAACTAAGAAATGCTGGTAATAAGGAATACCTTTAAGTAGAAAATAGAAGAATTTGGATTTTCTTTCCTTCTGAACAAATTTCTATTATTTTGAATTCCAAAGCCAATATTCCTTTTAATTTGACAAATCTTCAAAGTTTTGAAAATCTTTTCACCTTTATCTTACATATTTAAAGTAATTTTCTATTTGACCAATTACACACCCTCTATTTAAATTACACAACAGATAAAGTTTAAAGTTAGTTGCTCCCTTTATGGCATAAAAAGTAAACTTGCATTAAAAAGCCGACTTTCCAACATCAGCATAGGAAATGGTAGCAGTCACAGCTGCACTTACTCTTCGCCCCTCTCTTCCCCTTCCGCTCCTTCTTGTACTGCTCCTTCAGCTTACTCATTAGCCCCTGGTCTACATCCCAAACCTCAGCAGTGGGGGAGAGGTCATCCTTATCTACATGCAGCACATTGTTAAAAGAAAAACATCAGCAGTTGGCAATGCAAGCTGTTGGCAGTAAACTGTTAAAAGCTTTACATCATCGTAATGAAGATATTATAACAGCATATACTCAAAACACTTTAAAGGTGCAGTCTCGGTTTGGTACTCACAACTCAAAGTAAGTTCTTAAGTTCCTAAGCATTTAATATCATTAATAGATAAACAATAGTTCATTTTTATATATGACAAATTTGAGCATTCTTTCATAAATGGACTAACACCAAAAATCTAATATTAAGAAATAGATCACTGCATCTTTATAAAAAGTATTAATAAAAAGTTAATAAAAAGTATTCAGCCAGCATCATATAAGCAAACAAATGAACTGCATGCAAATTAATAGTAAAGTGCAAGCTATAAATATCAGTGCCATTTCATTGATGAAATTAGTCATGCATCCCTGTCATAATAGTTCTGCATGCACAGGGTAACTGTTCTAGGACAGAAAGGTATTCTAGTCTGACATAATACATATAGTTTCCAAATACAATGTCTCAGATAATTCACACAAAGCATTCAAAGAACACCACCTGTCTCCATCCCTTCATAACAGTTCAACATTTTATTACCTTTTTCCATTGGACTACAACTAAAGATTAGCAAAGTAACAGAATAAAAATAATATAGTAAAAATAAAACAAATAAGAAAGTTCAAATTCCCCTGAAGTTTTGATTTGAGTTTATTTTTCTCCAGGGTGAAATAGTGACAAGCACAGAGAAATTAAAACACACATGGTTTCTGGTAGTATTTTTATTTTTCTTGTGTGTATATGTGTGTTTTCAGCAATATTTAAGTAACTCATAGTGAACTAGAAGTTAAAACAATAGTAAAAATAGTTTTTTACCGGGTTGGGGATTTAGCTCAGTGGTAGGCGCTTGCCTAGCATGTAAGGCCCTGAGTTCGGTCTAGCTCGAAAAAAAAAAAAAAAAAAAATAGTTTTCTTAGTATTATTATTATTCATTGAGGATTTCCCTTCATTGAGTTTTAAGGCAACTCTATTATTCTAAATTTAATAGTTGCACATTAACTGTTTTAGAGTCCTATTAATAAATAAAACTCATACCTAAACTCTTAGTTTTTAAATAAGTTACACTAAATATTAAGAGTTTAGTTTTTAGGGGTTGGGGACTTAGCTCAGTGGTAGAGTGCTTGCCTAGCAAGCGCAAGGCCCTGGGTTCGGTCCCCAGCTCCGAAAAAAAAAAAAAGTTTAGTTTTTTTTGGGGTTTTTTTTTTTTTGGTTGTAACTTTTTTTAAGATTTATTTATTTATTATAGATGAGTACACTGTAGCTGTCTTCAGACGTGCCAGAAGAGGGCATCAGATCCCATCACAGATGACTGTGAGCCACCATGTGGTTGCTGGGATTTGAATTCAGGACCTCTGGAAGAGCAGTCAGTGCTCTTAACTGCTGAGCCATCTCTCCAGCCCCAAGAGTTTAGTTTTAAGTTTTGGTAACTACTCAATCAGTGAGCGTAAGAGAAAGGCCTTCCGGCTGCCCCTCTCGATTGTGTGTAAAGCAAGCATAACAAGGTCTCATGTATGAACATCAGAGAGAAAAAAGTCAGAGTTCCTATACCTTGATTCTTTTCTACAGCTGTTAATGCCTTTCCTCTATCATCTCAGGTGGTTGGTAGGTGAAAAGATGTTAATTTGCTAAATTCTGTTTCTTGAAACTAACTGAAGATTAATATTTCCATGAATTGTCAAATATGTAATTGTAGCAGTTTTAATATTTATATAAGAAAAAACTAATTTTAAATGTACTCTAGTCATGAGGTTTCCTGATAACTATGCTGTATCTTGTTCATTTATTGAATAACCTAACCTGAGTCATTTGAACTCATCTTTTTTGTTGGGGGACTGGGTCTCGGAACACAGCACCAGCTTAGGGCCTGGACTAATGATCCTCCTGTCTCACTCAATCTTGCTGTGAATTAAGGACTTGCACCTCAAGACCTCATAGAGTCATCTTAATGAAACTAATAATTCCTGTTGTCAACTACTTACACTAAGACAAATTGACAGACTAAAAATAAATAAGTGGCACAATACTTTACATAGGAAAGAAAACTAATTATAATGCCAACTTTCTAAATGTCCTGAGTAGCAAACATGAAACTGTGAATGGCTATTAGTACAGTAGCAAAGAACAGAGTGAAAAAGCAAAGAAAAAAAAGTTATTACTTGCAAGATAACCTCAAATCTAGAAAACAAAATGAACTAAGGAGGTGCAAAGAACAGGTTGGTGGATGCATATGTGCACAAAAACATCCTGGAACTTGCCTGGTAAGCAACAGATGATTTGATATTGCTTATAAGAAATAGGTAAGAGCAAAAAGGAAGAGGCAGGATAATCTTCTATATATTAATCCTGTTTTAAAAAAATCTAGGAGGGGGGATACCAAGAAATGAAGTTGAATCAATTATGGGAACCTTATTTTTCCTTAAAAGAAACATAAACATGCACAAAAAGTTGATTCCTAACAACTTGAAGCCAGAAAACAATAAAATTCTATTATGGTAATTCTATTGCCAAAGCAGAATGTCTATTAACCATAGCGTAAATTTATAACTTGTTTCATGTCATGAAAACATCAATACTTTATCATTTGTCTATAAATACTAATATTCATATATTAATTATATTTTCTGATCCTCATTAAGTCTAGAGATCATAATTTCAAAAGCTGAAATGAATTTTTTTTAAAAGATTTATTTATTTTATTTATGTAAGTACACTGTCACTGTCTTCAGACACACCAGAAGAGGGCATCAGATCCCATTACAGTTGGTTGTGAGCCACCATGTGGTTGCTGGGAATTGAACTCAGGACCTCTGGAAGAGCAGCCAGTGCTCTTAACCTCTGAGCCATTTCTCCAGCCCCTAAGTGAATATTCTTAAAATGCCACTTATCCCCATGAGAAAAAGGCAAATGACATGCCTGCTAATACTTGTAATTATGTGAAGAACATAAGCTGCTAAAATTAAACCATACTGTCTAATTAAGTAACAGAGGAACAAGATGTAACAGCTTCCTTTAGAAGCAATGGTTTCATAAGATAACAAGACTGTAGAGTATGTTTAAGACTCTTCAATTAATGTGAATCGAAAAACCTTCCCATTTAAAAACCATTATAAATTTAAGTGAATTAAATATAATGGTAGTGATTTTTACATGCATTCTCTTGGTTTCAGAAAAAAATGAACCTAATAACAGCTGTTGAGTAAGTGAATTTCACAAACACTGCATAGATCCTTTCTGCTTTTATGTAGAAACTGCTAGGATCACCAAGCATATAACATGCCTTCAGTTTCAGTCTCATTTGGTATTGAGGCTTTCTTGGTTATTCCCACTTAGAAAGAAAATGAAGATTAAGAGCTGTCACTCACAAGTCAGGTCCTCTTTACAACTCCATAGCCAGTCTCTGCACAAAGTGCTAATCACTTGACATCATTAAAAAAGCAATTCCATTTCACATCAATTTCTTAACTGTTTGTCCTTTGGGCTAAAAGTTAAAATTGTATCAACTTTAGTTAAAGAAAAAAGAAATGTTGTATGCCAAGATTTAGCTAAACAGATGCTCTATATACTTTTAACTAATAAGCAAATTATACACATATACATATATGTGTGTATATATATTCATATACTTAATGAATGTCTCTATAATACTGTAGATGATTTCTAATTTTATATCTAACATTTATTTATGGTCCCTAAAATACACTTATACTACAAAATGCTTGTAAAATTTCTACCTTTACATAACAAATTTTCTGGAAAAAAAACTATATTATTATAGGAATAATATAGTCAAAGATTTAATGGGTTGGATATAAACTAATTTTTTTCTTTTACAGTTTCTCCTATAAACGAGTAATCTCCTAAAATATAACATTTCTGAAAGTACACGTATATCCAAAGTCCAGACAATAACTGTAGTTTTGTAGTTTTCAATTAATGGGCCCCTCCTATTTTCACTAAAAATGATGCTGACATATAAATGGGAACATTAGTAAATAAATTAAAATCTTTTAAGTAATTGTTTTTATATTAAGTCAATAAATATAGTATCTATTAGGCTTGTCTCTATTAGTAATGTTCCATTTCAATAATAAATGAGATAACTTAAAAAGTTACTTTATTTTATTTATACTGGGTGCATGCATCCATGCATGGGTCCTGCAGCGGCAGAAAGAGGTTATATAAGATCCTCACGGATGCAGCGTATTAGCTGTGTACTATAGGCCAACATATGTGCTTTGAGACCCAAAATGCTGGTCTTCGAAAGATAAATTCTCTTAACCACTAAGCTATTCCTCCTAGACCCAACATTAAAAAATAAAACAAACAAACAAAAAGACCCGAAGTGTGTTTTTCTTTTTTCTGGTTTGCTGAGACAGGATTTTTCTCTGTGTAACCCGGGCTGTCCTGAAAATCACAGGCAGCCTTCAACTCAAGAGACCTGGCATGTGCCACCACCACCCAGTCCAAGTGTGTTTTTCTTAACTATATATATATAAAACTATATGTGTGTATGTATATATGTATATATAAATAAAATTAAACAAACCTCAGGAGAGCTCTATAAATACACTTGAGTTCCACCACCTCCCAGAGCTATTACCTTGAACTATTTTACCTACTGATAGAACTTGTCTTTCTTTTGATTATGGATGGCCTACTGTTAGTTTTATATATCACTTTCAAAGTTTAGGCCCCTAAACAAAGCCACGTTTGAGAGAATATTACATGCAGTAAAGTGTATCCTCACTAAATCTTTCATTATTGGGGTTATGAGTCAGAATGCTTCATTAATTGAAAATTAACTGATTAAATTAATATTTTATTCATACCCAGCACTTGGAACAAGTAACAACATATGTGGACATACAGGAAATAAATTCTCGAAGCTGCCTTGATGCCTGGAATTAAAATGATAGGCATGAATAAAAATAGATAATTCTTGTTTAAAAAAGATCTTTGGAGGGAAAAGATAAATTTGTAAATCAACAGAACACTTCAAGATCAACTTCAGAAATCAAAAGCCACATAATGAAAATCTCAGTCACAAAATCTAATAAACTAGAACCAAATAGCTCTGATTATTAATACCACGTATCCTTGCTCTTAATTTACCTGCTACCATACACTCAGACACACAGTATGTAGTAATAAGCCACCTATAAAGGGCAGACTTCCCCCACCCTGGGTTTTTTTGTCCCCTTACCCCATTCTGTACCATCCCCTGAACTCCGTGCTTCACCAGCCCCTTCACCATCTTCTGCAGTCACTAAAAAGTCGAATTCTTTCAGTGCTTCCTCAGTATCAGGATCATCAGTTAAGTCAGCAGCTAAACCTTCATTACCTATCTGTAAAGAGAAGATAAGCCAATAATTAATACTTTTTAGTCTATATTTTAAAGAGGTCCTTTAGTATTTCCACCCAACAGTACCCACATCTACTTCAAAGTTATTCAGATCCACAACTCTCTACTCCTAAGATTGATAAGTCTCAAAACTATGCCCTAGATAAACAAATTCCAACACTGCTGTATGAAAGATCAAAACTTGTAACAAAGCGAAGCAAGCGGGGAGGTGCTGGGAAGGCCAGAGTTCTACTCAAGGATTTCTTTAAAAATTAGGAAGTAGGTTCACAGATGATCTACCCCAAAAGAGAATCATCTAAGCTATCTTCAAGTGCTGACGACACTGAAAAATGTGTACTCGCTCTGATTCACGGAAGCAGAGAATAACCACTTAGTTATTAAGAATAAACTTAGTTGTGCAACAAATAATAAAAGCAACCTACCTCCCAGAACAAAATAGTAAGAAAAATCAACATCTCGGGTTTCTGAAATGGCTCCGCAGGAAAAGCAGCTGCCTGATGGCCTGAATTTTCTTTATAAACCAAATAAAGGTGGAAGGAGAAAACTGACTGCACAAAGTTGTCTTTGACTTCACATATGTGCTGCAGCACATACACACTCCACCATACATATTATACAGCACATAGTAAGTTTTAAGAAATAAATCTCTACCCAATAGAGTATATCATACATGTGAAAAGCTAGAGAAAGGTTGAAACTGCTTTTGTAGATTGAAAGCTTTTGACAAACACTTGCCTTTTTTTCTGTATTACTACAAAATCTCCAAGTAGTACAATTGAATTTACTCACATTTTTTTCCTTTTTTGATAGACAGGGTATCAAGGGTATCTAGAAGCCAAATGATTTCAAACTCACTATATAGGTGACGACATCCTTGAACTCTCTATCTTCCTGCCCTCACATCTCAAGGGTTGAACTACCACATCCACTTTATATGGTGCTGAGGCTGAATGCAGGAATTGGTGCATACTAATCAAATACTCTGACACACAGCCTCAGCCCTCTCTATTTTTTTTAAATACACTTAAATATTGAACATTACTACTTTGATGCTTACCAATGGGGCATAGTCTACTTGTGGTCCAGTAGAATTAACTCCCCATCTACTACTAAAATACATCAAGTCTGTTTCTTAGTGTTTGAAGAAAAGTCACCTTTTATTAATCCTCACCGAATAACCAGAATGCTGGCACATATTAACTATCCATACATCAGTCTCTCCCCCAAGGTGGGAGCCTTTACACTACGGTTTCTGTTCATTCATCTCCCATGTGATACTGGACATGAAAATATAAACTTCGGTATGACTCAGAAGCAGGATAGGATTGAGGAGGTTACTGTTAAAAAAAAAAAAAAAAAAGTGCAAAGCACTGGACAAATGCTTTGAAACAGACTCCTCTCAAGATCATTTAGAGATAATACATGAACTCAAATCCCCCAACATGAGCGAACTGAGTAAGAGCTGTCAATTATCATAAACCTTTCAAGGGACGACCAAAACAATGACTGTGTACAGGAATAACCTAAGTTTCCTACTTTGTGCTTATGGATCCGAAGTTTGTCTTTTCCTTCCGGGATGCCCTCAATCATGTCATTTTCTTCTTCGTCACTGTCATCGGCATTTTCTAAGAAATTGAATGTCTCAAGAACATCACCAGAGGGCCTGTAGAAAAGGGAAAAATGGTCCCAACTATTTCAAAGACTGACTCTGATATTTTTTCCTGCTTCCTAATTCCTGGATCCTTCTCATTATCTAGGGATACTATGAATTGAACCCAGGATGTCAAACATGCTAGACAAGTGTTAAATCAATAAGCCACATCCTGACCCTTCTAATTTCTAGTTTAAAACTACCTTAAGCTAACATTTGTATTTCAAACAACCTAATTTTTTGTTGTTGTGAGATAAGATCTTACATAGTTCAGATTAGTCTCAATTCATTATGTAGATGAAAATAATTTTTAACTCCTGATCCTCCTTCCAGGAGGCTCCTGGTCCAAGACATCCCAATCATTATAATGTATTACCTAAAATTTTATTCTACAGTATCTTTAAAGATTATTTGTGCTCTGCAATAAAAATAAGGAATGTTCTGAATTTAATGAGTTTTATCCAAAGCTTTTTGTCTAAAACATTTTAGGTAAATGCTACTAGAAAATGAAATCTAGGGACTGGAAATGGCTCAGCAGATAAAACTACAGGTAAGAGATCTTTCAGGGGACCTGAGTTTGGGTCCCAACACCCACATCAGGAGCTCACAATAGTGTAAAGCTTTAGCTCTAGTGGATATAATGCCTTCTTTGGGCCTCTGCATGCATTTACGTTTATATGTGCATAACCCCCATACCCCTCCACATACACAACCGGCAAAATTAAAAATAAGTCTTTAAAAAGAAAAGCAATCTACTAAGATTAAATGATCAAGCATGCTATAATTTCTGAAAAATACCAGAAAAAGCAATTTAGCAATTTTTTTATAACTACAACCACTTATACTTTAGCCTAAATATTTGAAGACTAAATAGTAAAACAAAAGCTAAATTTATTAAACCTGCCCATATTTAAAATTATTAAACATATATTACACAAGATATACCAATCTGTGGGGAGCAGAGGAAGTTCTGAGTAGATGTGCATTGTTGACAGAGCTGGCCAGGCTTGGTATGGTCATGCATGTCTTTGATCCCAGTGGTTGGGTGGCAGAGGCAGGAAGATCTGTGAGTTACAGGCCAGCCAGAGCCACCTAGAGAAAGAACCATGTCTCAAATATAAACCAAAAAGCAAAAAAATAAAGACATGAGTGATGTCAAAAGACCAAACCTCAGCCCCATGAGGGCTGTAAACCCTTTACTGGATGAGGGCTCATGGTCGCACCTTCCTCGGATCCAACTGTGAATACTGACAGTTTATGTGAAATTTCAATTAACTCCCAAACCCAGAACGTCTTGGGATCTCTCCCCTGGAGAGACTGTCCTTACCAAAACTAGCTAATTCATTCAGCTGCACACCATGAACTCCTGCTTCCTTGTTCAGTTTCTATAACACACCTTAGCCTCCTGGGTGCTGCCCTTCTCCATCAGGGAGTCCAGGAAGCCATCCCAGTTTCCCTGTGTGTATGTGTCCAATGTCTGTCATTTCTTCATTCCCTTCCCACATCTAGTTAGGATTCTGGGACCTAAGAGGTACCAATCCATTTTATAAATTTTTATGTAGCAAAAAAAAAAAAAAAAAATGTCTTTCATCTGTTAAAATGTTTTCAAGTATTTCAAAACTACTCGGGTAACAGGTAATAGCCATAATCTATTTTCCTAAACCTAATAATTTAAGTTTCTCTATATAAACAAAGTGGCTTCCATAGATTCATTTAACATCTAACAATAAATACAACTATAGAAAAGCTAGCAGAAGTGAGACTCTATGAAAAGTCTCTGTTGTACCACTGATTTTGATGTCCATAAGTTAAACGATGTTAATCAACAAATATAAATCATACCTTTTGATTTCTTGTCCTTTTTGTTTAGGAGATTCACCACCATTCAGGATCTGTTCTAAATTCTTTGCTTCTATGGATCCATTTGGCTCTGAATTAGACAGTCCAAGTAATGACCTTACCCGTTGAGATCGTACATCTAATATTGTATCTGTATATCCTACTTCCTGAAGATACCTATCAAGATAAAATTAAACACTAAAATTCAACATACTGTCAACATCTGCCACCTTCAAATCATATTAAAGTTCACAATCACACAAATTATTCTTCGTCTCAATAACTTCATTATAGCCTAATTCCAGTTAATGATGTCAACTTTAAGTCAAAATTGAAATATGGGTGCTAGGGATATTATTCACATGGTTTACAGCCATCCATAACTCACATTCCAGAATAGCTTATACCCTCCTCTGACTTATGTGGACACCCAGCATGCATACGTCCAGACAAAATTCATGTACATAAAACAATCTTTTTGAAAAATGGATTAAGGCAGGTGTGGTGGCGCACACCTTTGATCCCAGTACTCAGGATATGGAGGCCAGCCTAATCTACAGGTGTTCCAGGAGTAGCCAGGGCTACAACAGAGGATCCCTAACTTGAAAAAAGCAGAAAGAAAGAAAGAAAGAAAGAAAAAAGAAAGAAAGAAAAGAAGGAAGGAAGGAAGGAAGGAAGGAAGGAAGGAAGGAAGGAAGGAAGGAAGGAAGGAAGGAAGGAAGGAAGAGAGGGGGGAGGGGGAGGGAGGGGAGGGGAGGGGAGGGGGGAGCATATAGTATGACTAACTGCCATTGATTGAACCAATTATCTCAATCCCTAAAAGAGCCTCAGAGTGTTGAAAAGCTTTTGATATACATACACATATGTGACATGCCTCTATACAGACATACATAAATATCTTTTAAAGAATAGATATATAAATTTATACACACACACACACACACACACACACACACACACACACGGAGAAATGCAAAAATACTCATATGCAGAATAAAATAATTTCAACTAAAAGGATTTGGCAAGCCATCTTTGAAGAGTTTCAAATATCAATATTTCTCTATACCTCTCATACAAACACATGCGTGTAAACTTCGTAGTGAGAGTGTATGTGCCTTACATGAATGACTATTTTTATGTTGCAGGTACTTTCCCTACATGTATGAAAGTATACAGGGCACACAGTACCTAGATTAAGATGACCAATAGAGGTCAGATAAGGGCACCGAATCCCCTGGAACTGGAGTTACAGATGTCTGTGAGCCACAATGTGGATGCTAAGAATCAAAACTGGAATGTCTGCAAGAGCGGCCAATGTTTTTAAATGCAGCCCAACTCCACATAAGCCATACTACTTTAGTTGAAGTCTTCATCCAGTTTTTTGGTTTTTTTTTTTTTTCCAGTTTTTCTACCACATAAGAAATAACAGAGGAGGGCTGGAGAGATGGCTCAGTGGTTAAGAGCCCCGACTGCTCCTCTAGAGGTCCTGAGTTCAATTCCTAGCAACCACATAGTGGCTCACAACCATCTGATGCCCTCTTCTGGTGCGTCTGAAGACAGCTACAGTGTATTCATATGTAATAAATGAATAAATCTTTTTTTAAAAAAAAAAAGAAAGAAAGAAAAGAGGAGAGGAGAGGAGAGGGGTGGGGCAAGGCAAGGACAAGAGAAGAGAAGGAGAGGAGAGGAGGCAAGAAAATAGTAGAAAGAAGTCAATGTCATCCTTCAGTAACAGCTGAGTGTATAAAGTGACCTATAGCCAAGCCTGATGACCGGGATCTAATCCCTGTGTCCCAAAGGTGAAAAGAGAGTCAATGCTGAAAGCTGCCCTCTCATCTCCACAAGCAGCTGTGGCTCATGCCTGTGCCCATGCCCACATACATACAAATGTATTTTTAAAAGCAGCACTATGAAGTCATACAGTAAAATGATGTTTCTACGTATAAGTCGATTCAACGTAAGCACTTTCATAACTCCTTCTTAGCTGAAATCATTACTCACTGTCTTAACAGCTGTCTGCCTTGCTTCCACGTCAGCTGGCTGTTTTGGGCTGGAGGAGCCTCCGCATCTTTGGTTTCCTCTGCAAGTTAAAGAGGGCAAGTTTTGCACACGTTATTTCAACTTCTTATTAGAGTTCAGGGTTTTTTTCAAAAATAAATTCACACATGAAAATATTTTATGTAAGACAGGAAAAAAGTTAAAGATTTACTACAGATCATTTCTTCTTTAATGTTTGGGCAATAACTTGGGTACTCTACCTGCTTTAAAATCAAAAGATCTCAGATGTGTTTTAGCAAGATCAAAAAACTGAAAGTCTTGGACTTGAAAATAGAATTCTGCTGTGTCAAATACCTTTAAGATTAAAAAAATATATCATCACTTATGCTATTCCAAATAACCAGAAACTGAGGATGGACAGACAGACAGACAGACAGACAGGAGAGAGGGAGAGAGGGGGAGAGAGAGAGAGAGAGACAGAGAGAGACAGAGAGAGACAGAGAGAGACAGAGACTGACTGAGACTTCATTTTGAAAATTTTATCAGTAGATATTAAAGCCTCTATCACACTTTATTTTTTAGAACAAAAGATTCAGCTAGGAAACCAGGCTGCTGAATAGTGTCTAACTCCGATCACTGTGGTGGGCACACAGCTGGTGGAAAGAGCCTCTTCTTAGGTCCTAGTGCGGTAATTTGCAGCCAGCCAAGCAGCCACTCATTCTTGGGACATTCAGACATCAGTCTGCAGATCTGCTGGGCCTCAGTTGTCCGTAAACCCAGTATGTTGTCAACGTCTCCAAACGGAGTCCTAATCAAGTCCGTAAGTGTAAAGTAAGTAGCTCATTCTACTTACTTGCAGTCAAAGGTTATCTGTTTAAAGAGCCTAGAGGAGAAACTTAGAACCCGAGTCAGAGACAGACTTTTGGAAGACATCCGAAAGTGAATACTTGCCTCCTCACTCCACTGATCCCTTATAGTTTATAGCTTAGAAATAAATACCTTTTATACACACAAAACCAGGAAGTGGGTTTCTTATTTTGGAGCTTTTGTCTGCTTACTGAGACAGTCTTATTTACGGATATAAGCTGGCTGGCATCAGATTGCTCTTCCTATTTCAGCCTCCTAAATGCTGAGATTAAAGGCACGTGTCACGATACTCAATTCAGTATTACACAGCAGGTCAAGAGCCACGTTTTAATCTCAGCTAATAAAGTGTTTACATTTACAAAAAAGAAGAGCGACCCCATAGGTTTGTACAGCAGCATGCTTCCCATGTACAAAACCCTAAATCCAATTCTCATCATTGAATTAAACATGTTTAGTAAGCAGCAGAAGTACAGTTGAATTAAGTCTTCAAAAATTATCCCTATAGTAAGTAAAACTTAGAACTACTACAGGCACTATTATCACCACACAGATTCACAGTATCAAAATAAATGTACCATGAAGAGACACACTTGAAAAATCATCCCCTCCCAGCCCATACTGAGATTATTAAGATTAATTCTCAACTATGAGGTTCCTAGACTCCTCAGTCACTCAGTACCTATTGGCAACATTTTATCTTTTGTAGCCATTACTTCCTAACCTAACCATAGCAATCTCATCATTTTCTTCTTCTTCTTCCTTCAAACACGAGTCATTTTCTAATTTCTAGAATTATTTAATTCTGATAGTACTTTTATAGCATTTTTTCACTTTATAGCATTTAAAATTAACACCTGGAGAGAAAAACATTTTTAAAAATATCTGCTCAAAACCCAATCACCAAAAGTTAACAACTATTAGTAGTTAAGTTTCTCATTCTCAACTTCAACAATAGGAGCCAATGTATACACTTTTTATATTCCAGAAAACATACTAACATCACTTTAATTACAGAGTTGGGGTATACTGCAGTGATAGAACACAACATAGCATACAGAAGCTTATGTTTGATCCCTACCACCACTACGAAATAAAAATACGTAATACTTTACACAACATATATAACTATTTAACTAGCCCTTCATGTTGAAATGAGTTTTTATTATTTCACTGACAGTTATAATCTTTTAAGTACATTATAAGCACACGATTTAATGGATTTTTGAATAAAAAGCACCTAGCTTAACAGGCACCAGCAGACCTAGAAACTCTGTCCCTCTAACCACTTACTAGCTATTCTAAAATAGTATTAACATTCTCTCAACCTCTAAAAGTTAATTTGTGAATGTGGCAGAATGATTTCTATTAATTTTCAATTTTATAAACTTGACACCCATGTTGTCAAGTTTAGCTGTAGTTAACTTACTTTTATTGCTAAACAGCACTCTGGTTGCTAATATATCATATTTATCCATTTTAATGCTGACATTCTAGTCGCTTCTAGATTTTCACTAGCATCAAGGGCATATATATATACATATGTATATATGCACATATATACATATGCATATATGCAATCCTATATAACTGCAGTGATCACATGCCTACATTTTAAGCAGTGGAATTACCAAGTTACTGGGTATGTATGCTGTGTTCTCTTTATAGATACAAGGGCATCTCAGGCCCTCAGCCTTATTTACTACCCCACCATCAACATATACAAATAAATTCTGCTAACTCTAAAGCCTCATCAACACTTGACATTCCTTCTCTGTCATTCCCATAACTGCTAAACTATATTTCACTGAAGATTTTGCCTATACTTCTTGAATAATAGTGTATCATATCTACTTTTCTTTTTTCTTTTTGTTTGTTTTTTGAAACATGATCTCTCCATGTAACCTTGCTGTCCTGGAACTTCAATTACATAAATCAGGCTAACCCTGAACTCAGATATCTGCCTGTCTCTGCCTTCTGAGTGCTGGGATTTTTTTTTTTTAAAGATTTATTCATTTATTATATATAAGTACAATGTAGCTGTCTTCAGATACACCAGAAGAGGCCATCGGATCTCTTTACAGATGGTTGTGAGCCACCATGTGGTTGCTGGGAATTGAACTCAGGACCTCTGGAAGAGCAGCCAGTGCTCTTAACCTCTGAGCCATCTCTCCAGCCCCATATCCACTTTTCTACTAAATTATCTTTCCTAAATTTATAAAAATTAAATCACTTTCATGTTTGGATACAATGGCTTTCAGGTTTAGGAAATATGTAAAATGAGGTATAAACATTTACAAATCTACAATTTCTGTCAAATCGTATTTTCTTTTTTATGCTGATTTAAAGGAGTTTATTAAGCCAATCCTATTTCATTTACTATTTATCTGCAAATATACTTTGATGCAGATAATTTCATACTTAGCATGGTGTATTATTTGCTTACTTCATTTTTGTTTTCTATCCAATATTCTGAATAGTTTCTATATCAGT
Organism: Rattus rattus; assembly: GCF_011064425.1. NCBI lineage: Eukaryota > Metazoa > Chordata > Mammalia > Rodentia > Muridae > Rattus > Rattus rattus. The sequence goes on from NC_046160.1 coordinate 65,091,486, forward strand.
AAAAACATTTTACTTAGTTTTTGATCATGTATCATATAAGTAAAATTATTTTACTTATGTATATCATAGATAAAAGATATTTGGGCACAATTTTTAATTATGAGTAGGAGGAAATTAACATGCTAACAATCTTGCTTTATACAAACTATTACAATAAAACAAACTAAGACTTGCACAAACTCTCCTCCAGGAGCAATAACCAAAAACAACTCTAACTCTGCTCATGTTCTGAAAAAGCTATACTGGAAAAGAAAATAAATGAAGAAAATCTTTAAATCCAGCCTTATTTACTATAGTAGTCTTATTGTAATTAAAGGTGGCAAATAATACAAAAATATTTCCACTTTCCATTTTTCTAAGACTTATTCTTACTTTTGTAGGAAAGGGTTTTTCTATTGTTTCTTTTTTGTTTTTTGAGACAGGGTTTCTATGTGTTAACTCTGGCTGTCCTGGAACTCTGCAGCAGGCTAGCCTTGAACTCACAGAGATCTGCATATGCCTAGCAGGAAAGAGTTTTTTGAGACACGGACAAAGCAGCTAAAAATGACCTTGAGCGCCTGATCTCTGTCCAGCGTGAAATGATGACTGTCACAGACAAATACTGCTATTCTCAGTTCTTATTTTCACTCCTCTATGGAGGAGAATGAGACAGTATTTTCTAGAATCAGAATGTGCCTTTAGAACCACTCAAGAACATGAATGGCATCTAAATCTCAGTTTGTGACAACTGAAAGACAAAATAAAAGGTTCTGCTGCTAAAAGCCAAAAACAAACAAACAAACAAACAAACAAACAAACCCCAATTCAGGTGGTATTTATGGTCTGACTCTCAGTACTTAATATTAAACCAAATGTAAGTTTTGTCTTACTATACACTTTGAAAAACCTTAAGGAAACAAGTTATCATAGTAAAGTAAAAAAAAAAAAAATGGTTGCTTTAGGAACAAGCTACTAATAACTTCACTGGCTTCTATTCGACTACAATGTCAAAAACCGTCTGTAAAACTGGGCAGTCTCATCTGTATCTGTAATTTCAGCACTCTGAAGGTGGAGTCAGGCCAGTCAGATGTTCAAAGTTACGCACTGATATCTATGGCAGCGAAGGAATCCTAAGATATGCAAATCCCTGCCTTAAAATTAAGAGGGGAAACGGGATAACCACGATCCAAATACTCAAGAAATAGAAAATTGTTAGTATGATTCCCAAAGTCTGCTTATGTTAAGGTTTTCTTAATTCTTTTAAATTCTGTACAGTTATACGGACTCTATATCCAGTGTACTACAGGGTACACATTTATGAACTATTATTCTCATATTTACTACTTTATACAGAAGAAATCTAATTGGGGATAATTTTTCTACTCTAAATTTCTCATAGCTGCTATAAAGTCCAAATCTAGCAAATTTCCAGTATCTTAGAACTGCAATGATCTACTTATAACTTCTCCAGATAAAGGACCTTGTTAAGTATTAAAAATTAAGCTTGAGCTAATGTTTGCTGCCACATCCAACAACCTGAGCCCAATTCACCCAAA